>NC_034186.2:18797277-18934170 GCF_002021735.2 Oncorhynchus kisutch | reverse complement strand
AAACACCATAGGACCACGCAGCCGTCATACCACTCAGGTAGGAGACTCGTTCTGTCTCCTAGAGATTAATGTACCTTGGTGCGAAAAGTGCAAATCAATCCCAGAACAACAGCAAAGGACCTTGTGAAGATGCTGGAGGAAACAGGCACACAAGTATCTATATCCACAGTAAAACGAGTCCTATATCGACATAACCTGAAAGGCCACTCAGCAAGCAAGAAGCCATATGCATATCCTATCTTCTGGGCCTGAGTAGACGGCAGTTTGATTTGGGCACGCTTTTCATCCAAAACTCCAAATGCTGCCCTCTACCCTAGAGAAGTTAATAAGACATTTGTGGAGTGGTTGAAAAACGAGTTTTAATGACCAACCTAAGTGTATGTAAACTTCCGACTTCAACTGTATACTGTATGTGAGTGTGTCTGTAACATATTTATATACTGTATGTGAGTGTGTCCCCAGGCTGTGTGTTAATGTGTGTCTGACATGAGCTTATAATTCGTCTCTCCAGCCCCTCGGGACAGTGGAGGGGAGATGTAGATAAGGGGGAGTATGCACAGAGGGAGGGAGCAGGTGTGTTCTGGTCTGGTGGTGTTGTCGAGGGTGACTGATACATGTACCGTAGAGAGAATGCTGGCCCATGTTGTCTTCAATTCTTCCCACAATTGTGTCAAGTTGGCTGGATGTCTTTTGTGTGGTGGACTGAAAAACCCAGCAACGTTGCAGTTCTTGACATAAACCGGTACACCTGGCACCTATTACCATACCCTGTTCAAATGAACTTACATTTCTTGATTTGCCCATTCCCCCTCTAAATGGCATACGTACACAATCCATGTCTCAAGGCTTAAAAATCCTTCTTTAACCCGTCTCCTCCTCTCCATCTACACTGATTGAAGTGGATTCACCTTGTCAGTCTGTCATGGAAAGAGCAGGTGTCTTAATGTTTTCTATATTCAGCGTATATGTGAAATTGAAGGTAGTGTGGTTAGTTAGGGAGTATAGCCTAGCCCTTGATATTTGCTGAAACCGTAAAATGGTTAGAAGTCATTCTGTGGAATAAGAGAGAGTTTCTTTGTTTGGCTGTACATGTTCGTTGACTCTCAGCCAAACTGCCTGAACCATAAACTGTAGTCTACCCACTGCTATCTGTTAACCTTTAATTCATGTGATGGAGCTGTCATTCACTCTGGGCTTTCTCCATCACAGTACAAGACACAGCTAGTCCCAGTGGTTGGTTCAGATTGAGCTCAGACAAACAGTCTAGAGTACAGGACAGTGTACAGGTGTTCAGGTGGGGTTTATTTTTGTACTCTTCGCTTAATGGTTTATGTTTTATATTTCTGGTTGTCATGGAGATGCTATTTAAGTGGTGTGTGCTGTTGGATGTGATTGTTAATGACAACTATGATAAGGCCTCTGATGGGTGGACAGAGAATTGGAGGTTAGAGTAAGAAAGTCACAGCTGATGAGATTCTCACTTGTTTGTCTCTGCAGAAATGGAGATAAGAGAAGGTTTAGGGTTAGTTGGAATACTGTGAATATTGTGTCTGTATGAGTGTATAAAAAATACTTTGTGTGTGTGTGTGTTTGCGTGCGTGTGTGTGTTAATGCATCATATTTCCAGGTTCATGTGTCGCTGTGGGCATAAACTGCTGTGTGGTGATTGACAGCTCAGCTCTGTGGTTTGCCTCAAGGCCCTCAGGCAGATGGGGGAGGGATGAGGGGGGTGATAAATGGGAAGTTGTCTCCTTGTCTGTATTTTTCTACAATTCAATGTCAATTGAAGGGGCTTAATTGGCATGGGAAGCATATGTTTACATTACCAAAGCAAGTGAAATAGATAATAAACAAAAGTGAAATAAACAATACAAATGTGCAGTAAACATTTCACTCACAAAGGTTCCCAAGGTATAAAGACATTTCAAATGTATTATTATGTCTATATACAGTGTTGTAATGATGTGTAAATAGTTAAAGTACAAAAGGGAAAATAAATAAACATAAATATGGGTTGTATTTACAATGGTGTTTGTTCTTCACTGGTTGCCCTTTTCTTTGGGCAACAGGTTACAAATCTTGCTGCTGTGATTGCACACTAGAGCTCGACCGATTAATTGGAATGTAATTTCAAGTTTTCTTAACAATCGGAAATTGGTATTTTTGGGCGCCGTTTTGCCGTTTTGAACTTTGCGACCTTTTGCCACATTTCAGGCTTCAAACATAAAGATATAAAACTGTATTTTTTTGTGAAGAATCAACAACAAGTGGGACACAATCATGAAGTGGAACGACATTTATTGGATATTTCAAACTTGTTTAACAAATCAAAAACTGAAAAATTGGGCATGCAAAATTATTCAGCCCCCTTAAGTTAATACTTTGTAGCGCCACCTTTTGCTGCGATTACAGCTGTAAGTCGCTTGGGGTATGTCTATCAGTTTTGCACATCGAGAGACTGACATTTTTTCCTATTCCTCCTTGCAAAACAGCTCGAGCTCAGTGAGGTTGGATGGAGAGCATTTGTGAACAGCAGTTTTCAGTTCTTTCCACAGATTCTCGATTGGATTCAGGTCTGGACTTTGACTTGGCCATTCTAACACCTGGATATGTTTATTTTTGAACCATTCCATTGTAGATTTTGCTTTATGTTTTGGATCATTGTCTTGTTGGAAGACAAATCTCCGTCCCAGTCTCAGGTCTTTTGCAGACTCCATCAGGTTTTCTTCCAGAATGGTCCTGTATTTGGCTCCATCCATCTTCCCATCAATTTTAACCATCTTCCCTGTCCCTGCTGAAGAAAAGCAGGCCCAAACCATGATGCTGCCACCACCATGTTTGACAGTGGGGATGGTGTGTTCATTGTGATGAGCTGTGTTGCTTTTACGCCAAACATAACGTTTTGCATTGTTGCCAAAAAGTTCAATTTTGGTTTCATCTGACCAGAGCACCTTCTTCCACATGTTTGGTGTGTCTCCCAGGTGGCTTGTGGCAAACTTTAAACAACACTTTTTATGGATATCTTTAAGAAATGGCTATCTTCTTGCCACTCTTCCATAAAGGCCAGATTTGTGCAATATACGACTGATTGTTGTCCTATGGACAGAGTCTCCCACCTCAGCTGTAGATCTCTGCAATTCATCCAGAGTGATCATGGGCCTCTTGGCTGCATCTCTGATCAGTCTTCTCCTTGTATGAGCTGAAAGTTTAGAGGGACGGCCAGGTCTTGGTAGATTTGCAGTGGTCTGATACTCCTTCCATTTCAATATTATCGCTTGCACAGTGCTCCTTGGGATGTTTAAAGCTTGGGAAATCTTTTTGTATCCAAATCCGGCATTAAACTTCTTCACAACAGTATCTCGGTCCTGCCTGGTGTGTTCCTTGTGCTTCATGATGCTCTCTGCGCTTTTAACGGACCTCTGAGACTATCACAGTGCAGGTGCATTTATACGGAGACTTGATTACACACAGGTGGATTGTATTTATCATCATTAGTCATTTAGGTCAACATTGGATCATTCAGAGATCCTCACTGAACTTCTGGAGAGAGTTTGCTGCACTGAAAGTAAAGGGGCTGAATAATTTTGCACGCCCAATTTTTCTGTTTTTGATTTGTTAAACAAGTTTGAAATATCCAATAAATGTCGTTCCACTTCATGATTGTGTCCCACTTGTTGTTGATTCTTCACAAAAAAATACAGTTTTATATCTTTATGTTTGAAGCCTGAAATGTGGCAAAAGGTCGCAAAGTTCAAGGGGGCCGAATACTTTCGCAAGGCACTGTATATATATATTTTTTTTTTATATACTCTTATTTAACTAGACAAGTCAGTTAAAAACACATTCTTATTTTTAATGACGGCCTAGGAACGGTGGGTTAACTGCCTTGTTCAGGGGCAGCTTCGATGGTGGCTGTTGTCGTTGTGTTGCTGGTTCGAGCCCAGGGAGGAGCGAGGAGAGGGACGGAAGCTATACTGTTACACCTGCAATACCAAAGTGACTATCAGAACATCCAATAGTCAAAGGTTAATGAAATACAAATGGTATAGAGGGAAATAGTCCTATAATTCCTATAATAACTACAACCTAAAACTTCTTACCTGTGAATATTGAAGACTCTGTTAAAAGGAACCACCAGCTTTCATATGTTCTCATGTTCTGAGCAAGGAACTGAAACGTTAGCTTTCTTACATAGCACATATTGCACATTTACTTTCTTCTCCAACACTTTGTTTTTGCATTATTTAAACGAAATTGAACATGTTTCATTATTTACTTGAGGCTAAATTGATTTTATTGATGTATTATATTAAGTTGAAATAAGTGTTCATTCAGTATTGTTGTAATTGTCATTATTACAAACAGCAACAACAAAAATCGGCCAATTAATCGGTATCAGCTTTTTTGGTCCTCCAATAATCGGTATTGGTATCGGCGTTGAAAAATCATAATCAGTCGACCTCTATTGCACACTGTGGTATTTCACCCAATAGATATGGGAGGTTATCAAAATTAGATTTGTTTTCTAATTCTTTGTGGTCTATGTAATCTGATGTAAATATGTGTCTCTAATATGGTTATACATTTAGCAGGAGGTTAGGAAGTGCAGCTCAGTTTCCACGTTTTTATGTGGGAAGTGTGCACATAGTCTGTCTTCTCTTGAGAGCCAGGTCTGCCTACGGGGGCCTTTCTTAATAGCAAGGCTATGCTCACTGAGTCTCTACATAGTCAAAGCTTTCCTTAAGTTTGTGTCAGTCACAGTGGTCAGGTATTCTGCCACTGTGTACTCTCTGTTTAGGGCCAAATAGCATTCAAATCAAATCAAAATCTAATTTATTTGTCACATACACATGGTTAGCAGATGAAATGCTTGTGAGAAATGCTTGTGCTTCTAGTTCCGACAATGCAGTAATAACCAACGAGTAATCTAACCTAACAATTCCAAAACTACTACCTTATATACACAAGTGTAAAGGGATAAAGAATATGTTCTAGTTGGCAATGGGTTTTTTTGTGAATTCATTCCAATGTGTCAAGTAATTCTCTTTTTGTTTTCTCATGGCTTAGTTGGGTCTAATTATTTTGCTGTCCTGGGGCTCTGTTTGTGAACAGAGCCCCAGGACTAGCTTGCTTAGGGGATTCTTCTCCAGGTTCATCTCTCTGTAGGTGATGGCTTTGTTATGGAAGGTTTGGGAATCACTTCCTTTTAGGTGGTAGAATTGAACTGCTCTTTTCTGGGATATTGGCCTAATTCTGCTCTGCATGCATTATTTTGGTGTTTTACGTTGTACACTGAGGATATTTTTGCAGAATTCTGCATGCAGTCTCAATTTGTTGTTTGTCCCATTTTGTGAATTCTTGATTGGTTAGCGGACCCCAGACCTCACAAGCATAAAGGACAATGGGTTCCATAACTGATTCAAATATGTTTAGCCAAATCCTAATAAGGTATGTCTTTTCACTCATATCGTTCACAGCTTTGTGTAAATTACCTGTGGTGCTGATTTTTAGGCCGAGGTACAGTTGAAGACGGAAGTTTACATACATTTAGGTTGGAGTCATTAAAACTAGTTTTTCAACCACTCCACACATTTCTTGTTAACAAACTATAGTTTTGGCAAGTCGGTTAGGACGTCTACTTTGTGCATGACACAAATAATTTTTCCAACAATTGTTTACAGACAGATTGTTTCACTTATAATTCACTGTATCAAAATTCCAGTTGGTCAGAAGTTTACATACACTAAGTTGACTGTGCCTTTAAACAGCTTGGAAAATTCCAGAAAATGATGTCATGGCATTAGAAGCTTCTGATAGGCTAGTTGACATCATTTGAGTCCATTGGAGGTGTATCTGTGGATGTATTTCATGGCCTACCTTCAAACTCAGTGCCTCTTTGCTTGACATCATTGGAAAATCAAACAAAATCAGCCAAGACCTCAGAAAAAAATTGTGGAGATCCAAAAGTCTGGTTCATCCTTGGGAGAAATTTCCAAATGCCTGAAGGTACCACATTCATCTGTACAAACAATAGTACAAACAACAGTATGCTCATACCGCTCAGGAAGGAGACGCGTTCTGTCTCCTAGAGATGAACATACTTTGGTGCTAAAAGTGCAAATCAATCCCAGAACAACAGCAAAGGACCTTGTGAAGATGCTAGAGGAAATAGGTACAAAAGTATCTATATGCACAGTAAATCTAGTACTATATCGAGATAACCTGAAAGGCTGCTCAGCAAGGAAGAAGCCCCTTTTTTGAAACTGCCATAAAAAAAGCCAGACTACGGTTTGCAACTGTACATGGGGACCAAGAGGAAAAACAAAGTCAAGGTATTGGAGTGGCCATCATAAAGCACTGACCTCAATCCTATAAAAAATGTGTGGGCAGAACTGAAAGAGCGTGTGCGAGCAAGTAGGCCTACAAACCTGACTCAGTTACACCAGCTCTGTCAGGAGGAATGGGCCAAAATTCACCCAACTTATTGTGGGAAGCTTGTGGAAGGCTTCCCGAAATGTTTGACCCACGTTAAACAATTTAAAGGCACTGCTATCAAATAATAATTGAGAGTATGTAAACTTCTGACCCACTGGGAATGTGATGAAAGAAATTAAAGCTGAAATAAATCATTCTCTCTACTATTATTCTGACATTTCAGATTCTTAAAATAAAGTGTTGATCCTAACTGATCTAAAACAGATAATTTTTACAATGATTAAATGTCAGGAATTGTGAAAAACTGAGTTTAAATGTATTTGGCTAAGGTGTATGTAAACCTCAGACTTCAACTCTGTTTAGTTTTTTTTGTGTGCTCTAGGGCAACGGTGTCTAGATGAAATGTGTATTTTTGGTCCTGGCAACTGTACCTTTTGAGATTTACTGTCAGGGCCTGACAGAATCTGTGCAGATGATCTAGGTGCTGCTTTAGGTCCTCCTTGGTTAGGGACAGAAGCACCAGATCATCAGCAAACAGTAGACATTTGACTTCTAGTTGAGTGAGGCCGGGTTTTGCAGACTGTTCTAGTGCCCTCGCCAATTTGTTAATATATATATTGAAGAGGGTGGGGCTCAGGCTGCATCCCGTCTCACCCCATGGCCCTTTCTCTCCCTTTCCTCTATACCTGTTGCTCTGTTTCTAACTTCTCCTCCTTTCCGTATCTCTTTCTCTCTACTGGTGTCTCTACTGTCTGTCAGAATGATATGAAACAACAGTCAGGTAGACAGTTTTACAACAGTCAGGTAGACAGTTTTACAACAGTCAGGTAGACAGTGATGCAACAGTCAAGAAGGCAGTGATGCAACAGTCAGGTAGACAGTGATGCAACAGTCAGGTAGACAGTGAGACAACAGTTAGGTAGACAGTGAGACAACAGTTAGGTAGACAGTGAGACTACAGTTAGGTAGACAGTGAGACAACAGTTAGGTAGACAGTGAGACAACAGTTAGGTAGACAGTGAGACTACAGTCAGGTAGACAGTGAGACAACAGTCAGGTAGACAGTAGTCAGGTGGACAGTGAGACTACAGTCAGGTAGACAGTGAGACTACAGTCAGGTAGACAGTGATGCAACAGTCAGGTAGACAGTGAGGCAACAGTCAGGTAGACAGTGAGACTACAGTCAGGTAGACAGTAAGACTACAGTCAGGTAGACAGTGATGCAACAGTCAGGTAGACAGTGATGCAACAGTCAGGTAGACAGTGAGGCAACAGTCAGGTAGACAGTGATGCAACAGTCAGGTAGACAGTGAGACTGCAGTCAGGTGGACAGTGAGACTACAGTCAGGTAGACAGTAAGACTACAGTCAGGTAGACAGTGATGCAACAGTCAGGTAGACAGTGAGACTACAGTCAGGTAGACAGTGAGGCTACAGTCAGGTAGACAGTAAGACTACAGTCAGGTAGACAGTGATGCAACAGTCAGGTAGACAGTGAGGCTACAGTCAGGTAGACAGTGATGCAACAGTCAGGTGGACAGTGAGACGGTGGTTAGTTGAGCTTGGTTTGTTAGAGAGGGAGAGACAGATTAGTGTTT
The DNA here is from genome assembly GCF_002021735.2 of Oncorhynchus kisutch. Classification (NCBI taxonomy): domain Eukaryota; kingdom Metazoa; phylum Chordata; class Actinopteri; order Salmoniformes; family Salmonidae; genus Oncorhynchus; species Oncorhynchus kisutch. The sequence continues at coordinate 18,926,138 of NC_034186.2, read as the reverse complement.
AATTGTGGATGACATTATTTTATGGAAACCTCTCTAGTCTCTGTTTCTCATACCCGTTAAAAGGAGCGGTTTGATGCCTGCCCAAAAAAGATAATGTGATAAACAGCCTATCTATCTCTTTGTCTCTGAGCATTACCTTGTGTGTCACTGGGTTTGATTAACGACACATTGAATAGCGAGATGATTTAAGAGTTTCAAGTTTCGGATGAAGCCAAGAATGTATTTCTCAGAATGTTGGGTAAATGAAACCTGTTTCGTGATGTCACTGATTTGATGATGTCATTGGGGTTGGCACAGGTATGAACAGGAGGTTATTCTTCTCTGCTGTCATTTGATTGACAGCTCTGGATTGGGCCTACAGTCACACAGCTCAGAGACTAAGGTGTTCCCACCATGAGTAATATGTACGTGAAAATTACAGTTCATCCAAGTCACGTACACACATTCCCTCTAACACAACCCACCCACACATCATACAATACACAGCCTATTCACTGACCATTCATTCACTCATTGTAAGATATGGTCTTTGGCTTATCAACTAATTGAGAAAGGTGTATCTCTTTGTGCCTTTAAGAACTCAGTCACAGAAATGCTCTCTAGACACCTGTATTTGTTACCCAATGTAATCATGTCATTCATGGACACTTTCACGGACACTAACACTAACTTTCCTTATAGGTACTGTACCTGATATTCTATCAGGTCTATCAATGCTGACTGTTTGTACTAAATGCAGTGACCAATTAGGAAGAGGAACGTCTATTGTAACACACTTCACCCACAATAACCAACTGTAGACACAGCAGGATGATGCAGTAAAAACAGGAGAGAGAGAACAGAGAGAACAGCAGGCTTTATTTACACTCCTAGATCTGTCCATCTCCTCTTTATTTACACTCCTAGATCTGTCCCTCTCCTCTTTATTTACACTCCTAGATCTGTCCCTCTTTTCTTTATTTACACTCCTAGATCTGTCCCTCTTTTCTTTATTTACACTCCTAGATCTGTCCCTCTCCTCTTTATTTACACTCCTAAATCTGTCCCTCTCCTCTTTATTTACACTCCTAGATCTGTCCCTCTCCTCTTTATTTACACTCCTAGATCTGTCCCTCTTTTCTTTATTTACACTCCTAGATCTGTCCATCTCCTCTTTATTTACACTCCTAGATCTGTCCCTCTCCTTTTTATTTACACTCCTAGATCTGTCCCTCTTTTCTTTATTTACACTCCTAGATCTGTCCCTCTCCTCTTTATTTACACTCCTAGATCTGTCCCTCTCCTCTTTATTTACACTCCTAGATCTGTCCCTCTTTTCTTTATTTACACTCCTAGATCTGTCCCTCTTTTCTTTATTTACACTCCCAGATCTGTCCCTCTCCTATTTATTTACACTCCTAGATCTGTCCCTCTCCTATTTATTTACACTCCTAGATCTGTCCCTCTTTTCTTTATTTACACTCCTAGATCTGTCCATCTCCTCTTTATTTACACTCCTAGATCTGTCCCTCTCCTTTTTATTTACACTCCTAGATCTGTCCCTCTTTTCTTTATTTACACTCCTAGATCTGTCCCTCTCCTCTTTATTTACACTCCTAGATCTGTCCCTCTCCTCTTTATTTACACTCCTAGATCTGTCCCTCTTTTCTTTATTTACACTCCTAGATCTGTCCCCTCTCCTCTTTATTTACACTCCTAGATCTGTCCCTCTCCTCTTTATTTACACTCCTAGATCTGTCCCCTCTCCTCTTTATTTACACTCCTAGATCTGTCCCTCTCCTCTTTATTTACACTCCTAGATCTGTCCACTCTCCTCTTTATTTACACTCCTAGATATGTCCCTCTCCTCTTTATTTACACTCCTAGATCTGTCCATCTCCTCTTTATTTACACTCCTAGATCTGTCCCTCTCCTCTTTATTTACACTCCTAGATCTGTCCCTCTCCTCTATTTACACTCCTAGATCTGTCCCTCTCCTCTTTATTTACACTCCTAGATCTGTCCCTCTCCTCTTTATTTACACTCCTAGATCTGTCCCCTCTCCTCTTTATTTACACTCCTAGATCTGTCCCCTCTCCTCTTTATTTACACTCCTAGATCTGTCCCTCTCCTCTTTATTTACACTCCTAGATCTGTCCCCTCTCCTCTTTATTTACACTCCTAGATCTGTCCCTCTTTTCTTTATTTACACTCCTAGATCTGTCCCCTCTCCTCTTTATTTACACTCCTAGATTTGTCCCTCTCCTCTTTATTTACACTCTTAGATCTGTCCCCTCTCCTCTTTATTTACACTCCTAGATCTGTCCCTCTTTTCTTTATTTACTCTCCTAGATCTGTCCCTCTCCTCTTTATTTACACTCCTAGATCTGTCCCTCTCCTCTTTATTTACACTCCTAGATCTGTCCCTCTTTTCTTTATTTACACTCCTAGATCTGTCCCCTCTCCTCTTTATTTACACTCCTAGATCTGTCCCTCTTTTCTTTATTTACACTCCTAGATCTGTCCATCTCCTCTTTATTTACACTCCTAGATCTGTCCCCTCTCCTCTTTATTTACACTCCTAGATCTGTCCCCTCTCCTCTTTATTTACACTCCTAGATATGTCCCTCTCCTCTTTATTTACACTCCTAGATCTGTCCATCTCCTCTTTATTTACACTCCTAGATCTGTCCCTCTCCTCTTTATTTACACTCCTAGATCTGTCCCTCTCCTCTATTTACACTCCTAGATCTGTCCCTCTCCTCTTTATTTACACTCCTAGATCTGTCCCTCTCCTCTTTATTTACACTCCTAGATCTGTCCCCTCTCCTCTTTATTTACACTCCTAGATCTGTCAATCTCCTCTTTATTTACACTCCTAGATCTGTCCATCTCCTCTTTATTTACACTCCTAGATCTGTCCCTCTCCTCTTTATTTACACTCCTAGATCTGTCCCTCTTTTCTTTATTTACACTCCCAGATCTGTCCCTCTCCACTTTATTTACACTCCTAGATCTGTCCCTCTTTTCTTTATTTACACTCCCAGATCTGTCCCTCTCCTATTTATTTACACTCCTAGATCTGTCCCTCTCCTATTTATTTACACTCCTAGATCTGTCCCTCTTTTCTTTATTTACACTCCTAGATCTGTCCCTCTCCTCTTTATTTACACTCCTAGGTCTGTCCCTCTCCTCTTTATTTACACTCCTAGATCCGTCCCTCTTTTCTTTATTTACACTCCTAGATCTGTCCATCTCCTCTTTATTTACACTCCTAGATCTGTCCCTCTCCTCTTTATTTACACTCCTAAATCTGTCCCTCTCCTCTTTATTTACACTCCTAGATCTGTCCCTCTCCTCTTTATTTACACTCCTAGATCTGTCCCTCTTTTCTTTATTTACACTCCTAGATCTGTCCATCTCCTCTTTATTTACACTCCTAGATCTGTCCCCTCTCCTCTTTATTTACACTCCTAGATCTGTCCCTCTCCTTTTTATTTACACTTCTAGATCTGTCCCTCTTTTCTTTATTTACACTCCTAGATCTGTCCCTCTCCTCTTTATTTACACTCCTAGATCTGTCCCTCTCCTCTTTATTTACACTCCTAGATCTGTCCCTCTTTTCTTTATTTACACTCCTAGATCTGTCCCCTCTCCTCTTTATTTACACTCCTAGATCTGTCCCTCTCCTCTTTATTTACACTCCTAGATCTGTCCCTCTCCTCTTTATTTACACTCCTAGATCTGTCCCTCTTTTCTTTATTTACACTCCCAGATCTGTCCCCTCTCCTCTTTATTTACACTCCTAGATTTGTCCCTCTCCTCTTTATTTACACTCTTAGATCTGTCCCCTCTCCTCTTTATTTACACTCCTAGATCTGTCCATCTCCTCTTTATTTACACTCCTAGATCTGTCCCTCTCCTCTTTATTTACACTCCTAGATCTGTCCCTCTCCTCTTTATTTACACTCCTAAATCTGTCCCTCTCCTCTTTATTTACACTCCTAGATCTGTCCCTCTCCTCTTTATTTACACTCCTAGATCTGTCCCTCTTTTCTTTATTTACACTCCTAGATCTGTCCATCTCCTCTTTATTTACACTCCTAGATCTGTCCCCTCTCCTCTTTATTTACACTCCTAGATCTGTCCCTCTCCTTTTTATTTACACTTCTAGATCTGTCCCTCTTTTCTTTATTTACACTCCTAGATCTGTCCCTCTCCTCTTTATTTACACTCCTAGATCTGTCCCTCTCCTCTTTATTTACACTCCTAGATCTGTCCCTCTTTTCTTTATTTACACTCCTAGATCTGTCCCCTCTCCTCTTTATTTACACTCCTAGATCTGTCCCTCTCCTCTTTATTTACACTCCTAGATCTGTCCCTCTCCTCTTTATTTACACTCCTAGATCTGTCCCTCTCCTCTTTATTTACACTCCTAGATCGGACCTGCTCCTCTATGCATGGACAAAGAGATACAACCTAGTAGGAAGAATAAACTACACAGAGCTAAAGAGACGGGAAGGGAGAACATAACCATGGCATAACTGGAATAGTTGGGTTCGCAAACCTGTGAAATAGTTTGAAGTAAAGCATACATACCTGTGAAATAGTTTGAAGTAAAGCATACATACCTGTGAAATAGTTTGAAGTAAAGCATACATACCTGTGAAATAGTTTGAAGTAAAGCATACATACCTGTGAAATAGTTTGAAGTAAAGCATACATACCTGTGAGTGTTTGAAGTAAAGCATACATACCTGTGAAATAGTTTGAAGTAAAGCATACATACCTGTGAAATAGTTTGAAGTAAAGCATACATACCTGTGAGCATTTGAATTAAAGCATACATACCTGTGAGCATTTGAAGTAAAGCATACATACCTGTGAGTGTTTGAAGTAAAGCATACATACCTGTGAGCATTTGAATTAAAGCATACATACCTGTGAGCATTTGAATTAAGGCATACATACCTGTGAGCATTTGAAGTAAAGCATACATACCTGTGAGCATTTGAATTAAAGCATACATACCTGTGAGCATTTGAATTAAGGCATACATACCTGTGAGCATTTGAAGTAAAGCATACATACCTGTGAGCGTTTGAATTAAAGCCGATGGATGCAGACTTGATAAGAGTACAGCTTCCCTAAGATGGGATGCTACCCGTTAACTAACGTACATCACATCACCCACATCAATTCAACACGTCTTTCAGAGCAGTGTGTGTGTGTCAGGAATCTGTCATCGGGGTGATCTACAGGTGTAAACTTAGGGATGTCTGTCATTTCGGGGGTGAGACTAGCATAAGACGGTTATCAGAAACACACACTCTCACACACACACAGACACAGACAAATACGTCACTAAATCTCTCATTAACGCATCCTGATTTAGAAGAGAGAGGGACTGTGACACTAATACAATAGCAGTAGTGATGGGAGACTCAACTATCCGGTTCAGTGATGCTGGTTGACTAACTGACTGTACTTCATATCTACTGTGATAGAGTGACACATCTGACAGATCACATCAGTCAGTGAACCAGCTAGATGCCTGCCTATAAAGATACTAGAGGCCATACAGTACCTGGTTATGTGGGTTGTATAAGTTGGACGGGAGTTTTTCCTGTGGCCTGACCAAGGAAAACTCTGGGCCAGTGCAGGCCAAGGAGAACCCTATATGTGAGGTGTTCTAAGTTAAGGACTAATCCTCTATGCTAATACAACACAACCCTGATCCAAACCATGGTTGAATGATGATGGTGTTTTTGGATATATGTGGTCTCTTGGCCCTGCACTCCATATTACCATGGAGACAGTACTATTCTTCTGGCCAGAACATTATATTGTGAGAATATTATGTCTACTGTATGCATCCAAATATGGCTGTGGTTTCTGTCTTGTGTGTGTGGGTCAGAACTGGGAGGCTTGTCAGTCCTGCTGTTGGTTTTCATATTCCTCTACCCTGGCGGTCCGAAACTCATAAACCAGGTTCCAGGATCCTCGTAGTCCTGTCTGTCCTGGCTCGATGAACCTCACCGGATCTGTGTTCTCATTGGGTGAGGGAAAGGGATGATCTATGCTCTGATTGGGTGAGGGTAAGGATTCTCTCTTTGGCTTTTTGGCAGCAAAACCCACCATAACCCAACTTATGAACCCCCCCCCCCATGTGCTACACCTACCCCTTATGAACAGCCTTACATTACCCTCATGGCCAACCGACCCTGCTATACTCTACAAACCCAGCCATTCCAATTATTCCAAGAGAGACAGTGTATTATTAAGTTTCCAGGAGATTCTTTATCTTAACGACGAGAAAAGCAGGTGAAATACTCAGCCTCTGTGTGAGTATATGAGTGTGTGTGTTTGAATATGTGTGTGGCAATCAATCATTCCTTGGGCTCCAAAGAACCCTGAAAAACAACATCCACAGTGGGCCTGTTTGTTGTGTAATATCTGGTGCTTAACGAAGCTTGAATTATGGTCTTTATTTGAACGTTTCTGAGTATTAGGATGGAATTCCGTTTCCTCTCTAGACATTCTACAGAGAGACCATTTAGCTGACTTGCATCCCAAATGGCACCCCATAAGGCTCTGGTCAAAAGTAGTGCACTATGTATGGAATAGGGTGTCATTTGGGCTGCAGACTACACTCCTCTTGGAGCAGGAGAAGACAGTCTCAACACAACACTACCTCTCATTTTAGGACTGTTTCATTTCATGGGCTATGGTTTTCATAATACCTCTTGAATGTGCTGCTCCAAAAGAAAAGTCATCTATCAACAACAACAAAAAAATTTACTTTTGAAGTCCACAATTTTATGTGTCGATTCATGAATTGAAGGGGGAAAGGAAATGGGATACCTAGTTAGTTGGACAACTGAATGCATTCAACCTAAATGTTTTCTGCACTTTATCTGATTCAGAGTCCTGCTATTTTGAGTTATTAAGAGCTGCTATACTCAAGGCACCTCAACTGTTATGAGGTGACAATTACTGACATGAATGGTTATTATTTAGACTCCCAATATAATAGTTTAGAATAGAATATTACAGTTTAGATCACTTGATAGCTGGCTGGTCTTTAGAGAGCTAGAGGTTTAGAGAGCTAGTCGTTGTTAGTCTGGTTCTGACAGTGTTGTGGTGAGAGGCCAGGGGGAAGCCAGGGTGGTGGGTAGGACGTGAGGCCAGGAGGAGTGCGCCGTCTTGGGCTGGGCCAGGGCAGCAGACCAGAGATCTGGATGGATGGAGGAGGCTGCACGCTGTCAGACCCTTTAATAGGGTGGAGTTCTATTTCAATCTTACTATAGCTGTTAAGAAGAGAACAGGTTATGGCAGCCTGTAAGTCTTAGGCTTTTAGAAACCTTTTTACTCTAATAAACGATTTATAGCCTAAAATATGACCCTATTAGGGTGTGGTACCTGGTTCTCAATAGGTCAACATTTATCACTTTGTTTATTGCAGGTCATTTATTCTCAATAATTGGTCAATTGTGTCATTATTTCTTATGGTCCTTTGACAAAGACTTTATCTTGGCATTTGACACGTTATTGGTGTTATTGGCTGTTAGTGTATGTTGGAGTTCATGGATTCATTCCTCACAATGATTCCTCAGATATTTTGTAACAGAAAAAAGAGATGAGAAGGGAAACGAGAGCTTACTAAGCTGCCATATATAAGGAAGCCATATATAAGGAAGCCATATATAGGGAAGCCATATATAGGGTAGCCATAAATAAGGAAGCCATATATAGGGTAGCCATATATAAGGTAGCCATATATAAGGAAGCCATATATAGGGAAGCCATATATAAGGTAGCCATATATAAGGAAGCCATATATAGGGAAGCCATATATAAGGAAGCCATATATAGGGTAGCCATATATAAGGTAGCCATATATAAGGAAGCCATATATAGGGAAGCCATATATAAGGAAGCCATATATAGGGAAGCCATATATAAAGAAGCCATATATAAGGAAGCCATATATAGGGAAGCCATATATAAGGAAGCCATATATAAGGAAGCCATATATAAGGAAGCCATATATAAGGAAGCCATATATAGGGAAGCCATATATAAGGAAGCCATATATAGGGTAGCCATATATAGGGTAGCCATATATAGGGTAGCCATATATAGGGAAGCCATATATAAGGAAGCCATATATAGGGTAGCCATATATAGGGTAGCCATATATAGGGAAGCCATTTTGGACGCATTCAGCCAGTTTAGAGACGTTGTTTGATTGAGGTGAACGTCTGAAAACCAGACGGGCATAAAGAACCTACTGCTTATTTTATGAGCAACTTGATTTATCCACTGAACAAGCTTTGTCGAGCAGCACCCTGCTCCGCTCGGCAGTCAAATTTACGAGGTTTGACACGCCAAACTGGCTATCAGTACTAGTGGCTATGGATGTTTGGCAGCGAACCATTCTACTTTCACACAAAGGAAGCATGAAATATTCACATTATTTTAAAAGGTTTCCGTATATTAGGGAGGAATTTGATGTCCTTTCCAAGACTCAGGAGGTTACACTGGAGCCATTCACGCTCCTTCACCTGGAATTCTGCTTTCTGGAAGTATCTGGAATGATCCCTGTTATGTGACCAGACTGTTCCCTATATAGTGCACAACTTTTGACCAGAGCCGTATGGGTACTGTTCAAAAGTAGTATACTATTATAGGGAATAGGGTGCCATTTGGGACCCAAACCAGGCTTCCCAAAATCACCACAGGTGATGTTATTACGAGATTTGATGCTTTGTCATTATTCAGTCCAATGTTTGTTTGTTTGGTATTTTTTATTTCCACAGATGTCAACTTCCCAAAAGTGCTGAAGGTTTAACACCTAACTTACTAAGGTGACAGTTGCACGCCCAAGGAAAACTTTACCAGCCTACTTAAGGTGTGGGCAGTGTCCACTTCTGTTGGGGAAAGACACCTTTTTCTAGTAAGCCTAGGCAGGAGCTCAGTGACACCTCTGAGTAACGAGACTCTCTCCTGACCTGATGTATCTCTTTACACCCTCATCCTTGTCGCTGCGGCGATGAGAGGCTGTGTGTGTCAGAGCGTTGCTGTGGTGACAACAGCTCGGCTCTCTGTTGGTTATCGCTGGAGTCACATTTCATACAGCTGCTTATCTGATGCTGCCATGTCAGCCCCACACTTCCTCCCAGCTAGTTTACATTATCACTCTCTACCTCCCTCTCTCCCTTCATCCCTCGCTCTGTCATTCTCTCTCTCTCTCACACCCTCCCGCCGTCCTCTCCCTTCGTCTCTACCTACCTACCTCCGAAGGTCAGCATCCCGGAGTCGCCTCTTCATGTAGTACCAAAGAAAAGTGTTAAAGAAATCAAAATATATTTTAGATTTTAGATTATTCAAAGTAGCCATCCTTTGCATTGATGACAGCTTTGCATACTCTTGGCATCCTCTCAACCAGCTTCATGAATGGGTTTCCAACAGTCTGGAAGGAGTTCCCACATATAGGTTTCCAAGTAGCGAAGCGGTCTAAGGCACCGCATCTCAGTGCAAGAGGAGTCACTACAGTCCCTGGTTAGAGTCCAGGCTGTATCACATCCGGCCGTGATTGGGAGTCCCATAGGGCGGCGCATAATTGGCCCAGCATCGTCCGGATTTGGCTGGGGTACGCCGTCATTGTAAATAAGAAATTGAAAAACAAATGATAGTCCCACTAAGCGCAATCCAGATGGGATTGCGTATTGCTGCAGAATGCTGTGGTAGCCATGCTGTTTAAGTGTGCCTTGAATTCTAAATAAATCACTGACAGTGTCACCAGCAAAGCACCATCACACCACCTCCTCCATGCTTCACGGTGAGAACCACACATGCAGAGATCATCCATTCACCTACTCCGCGTCTCACAAAGAGACGGAGGTTGGAACCAAAAATCTCACATTTGGATTCATCAGACCAAAGGACAGATGTCCACTGGTCTAATGTCCATTGCTCGTGTTTCTTGGCCCATGCAAGTCTCATCTTCTTATTGGTGTCCTTTAGTAGTGGTTTATTTGCAGCAATTCGACCATGAAGGCCTGATTCTCATCTGAACACTTGATGTTGAGATGTGTCTGTTACTTGAATACTGTGAAGCATTTATTTGGGCTGCAATCTGAGGTGCAGTTAATTGCCGATTCTGATGCTGGTACCTCTAATGAACTTATCCTCTGCAGCAGAGGTAACTCTGGGTCTTTCTTTCCTGTGGCGGGCCTTATGAGAGCCAGTTTCATCAAACTTTCATCAAACAATCATTCTTTCAAAGTTCTTGAAATTTTCTGGATTGACGGACCTTCATATCTTACACACACAACACACAACACACACACACACACACACACACACACACACACACACACACACACACACACACACACACACACACACACACACACACACACACACACACACACACACACACACACACACACACACACACAGAGCCCAGATGTCCCTTGTGGGCATCCATACTTACCTGCTTTATTCTAGGAGTTAGCTTTAATGCAATTTCTGAGAGTTACAATTTCAGGTGCAATTTTGAAAATTGGTTGTATCAGCAGTTTTCCTCTTTTTATATGTCACTCACTAACAATCACTCAATTATCCCATGTCAGTAAATCATTTTTATATTGGTTCATTAGTCTAGACCAGGGATGGTCAACTCCACTCCTCGAGGGTCACTCCTTTCCCCATCTCTAGCAAACACAGCTGATTAAACAAATTGCATTCTAAACTGAAGATCCTGATTAGTTGATTATTGGAGTCAGGTGTGTTAGCTGGGGCTTGGGGGAAAAGTGTGACACCAATCAGCCACCTGATGACTGGAGTTTCCTATCCCTGGTCAGGTTAATCTAGCCACCTATCTAAACTTGTAGTAGTCATTTAAAAAAGAAAAAGTACCTTTATTTAACTAGGCAAGTCAGTTAAGAACAAATTCTTATTTTCAATGACGGCCTAGGAACAGTGGGTTAACTGCCTGTTCAGGGGCAGAACGACAGATTTGTACCTTGTCAACTCGGGGATATTAACTTGCAACCTTCTGGTTACTAGTCCAACACTCTAACCACTGGGCTACCCTGCCGCCCCGTCATGGCCGAATGTGCTCACTTTCGCTCAGATATCATAATTAACATGGCGTATGTAATGGTAGAATTGCAGGAACATAGCTGTACAACTGCACACCTTTTTTTTTTGTAAAGCAAATTTATGTTGACCTTTTTGTTTATAAAATACTTTTCCTACAAACAGATCCCTCTGTATGTATTAAGTTATAGTTTTTAATCCCGGGCTCAGTTAATATGAGTTAATATGTAGAGGCTAATTGTATATCTAATAGGCTATGTGTTTGTAGATGACTGAGGAGAATGATGCTACAGCAACCAATGTGATAATGTCTGGGGTCGTTTTTGCTTGTTTTTCCTGTTCTCCAAATAGCATTTGAAAGTTTGTATAGAAATGCTGTAAATGAGCTTCAACTTTCAAAAAAATATCTTGGAATAACAAAAACAACTGACTCTGTCCAGGTCTCACTAAAACTCAAACCCTGGCTACGGCCCTGATGCAAAAGCTATTTGGTACCACTTGTAACCTGAGTCACTAATATGGATCAATGTTCCCTTTTATGAATGGAACACAGATAGAGTGCAAGCACAAACAACAGTTGCACTTTTTCTCATTGTCATCTAGTGGCAGGAGGCATGCTGTGGCTCTCAGGGCTGTGCAGGGCATTTGTCTGAGTCATCTTACAGGTCAAGGGTCATAGAGCTGTCCTTCAGGGTCGAGAGAGAAGACAGAGGGTTTCTGAAGGAGGGATACCACTCCCTGGTCGGTCACCACGCGTGAACTGATGTGAATCTGGCGGACGGGGGCTCTAACCCTAGGAGAGGATTTAAGAGGGGAGGTGTGTGTGTGTGTGTGTGTGTGTGTGTGTGTGTGTGTGTGTGTGTGTGTGTGTGTGTGTGTGTGTGTGTGTGTGTGTGTGTGTGTGTGTGTGTGTGTGTGTGTGTGTGTGTGGATTTAGAGACGGGAAACAGGGGGAGAGGGCTGAGAAATGGAATTGACCTTTAACCTCTAGAGGTGGCTGTAATGTGATCCTGTATCTCGATTGTGGCAAGAGGGAAAGGGAGGGGTATCGAGACGAGTGAGGAAGGGGAAAGGGAAGAGGGAGGGTAGTAGCAGCCAAGGTAAGTGATAAGAACTTCCTGTGGTCAGCGTCGGTGCAAATCACACACACACACACACACACACACACACACACACAACTTTAAGATACAAACACAATGAAACGTACAAAGTACACAACATAAACAAACACTGCCACATACGCACATTCTCTTGCCACACACCCAGACCACACACAACCACCAGACAATGTGACAACACCACTGCAACAACACACAGCCCTCACACACACACCAGCAGGACTACAACAATACCGCTTAACCTCAACCAACCCTGCTACTACTGCTGCATAGTCGTACGTTATGCAAAAACATTATTTTTGGGCTCAAATCTGAGTAGGACATCGTCAACTCCAAAAGCTTTAAAAGCCAAATAATTGAAATGACTGACTGATCATTTAAATCACAGAGCCTTTGTTCTGTTCATCTCCCTCCATCACAACACTGTTTATTTTCTTTAGGAGACTTTTATTGTCCACCACAATTAGATTTCAGGTAAATATGAAAATGAGAACGTGCTTATCTCTGCTGAACACAAATTATAAAGAAAAGACAAACGTCACACCGCTTAACAGCCAAGCGCCATGCAAAACTGACACATAGGTGTTGCGTCACCACTAACCTATAAAGATTGGAGTAGTATTTAGAAACAGGGAGACAGAGTATATGAAGAGAGAGTAGAGATAATTAAAAATAATGGAGGTTATGGCATAGTGTAATTTGCCCCAGTCAGTACCCAATCACATTGCACTTCCTCAATCTATCTGACAAGTTGAGGAGATCACTTTTGATTTATTGAAGAACTCACTACAACCACTGTAACGTCAGGTAGAGCTTTATTAAAGAACTCACTACAACCACTGTAATGTCAGGTAGAGCTTTATTAAAGAACTCACTACAACCACTGTAACGTCAGGTAGAGCTTTATTAAAGAACTCACTACAACCACTGTAATGTCAGGTAGAGCTTTATTAAAGAACTCACTACAACCACTGTAACGTCAGGTAGAGCTTTATTAAAGAACTCACTACAACCACTGTAATGTCAGGTAGAGCTTTATTAAAGAACTCACTACAACCACTGTAATGTCAGGTAGAGCTTTATTAAAGAACTCACTACAACCACTGTAATGTCAGGTAGAGCTTTATTAAAGAACTCACTACAACCACTGTAACGTCAGGTAGAGCTCTGACTGCAGCCTTATTTAAACGTACAGCCTCCCTTAGGCCTGTTGCTGCTCACAAAGCTTTTTCAATTTGTCCATTTGCCTGCCTGTGTGTGTTTAGACCTATATCACACCTTGTCAGTCTAGAAGGGAGAGACATAAGGTTTTATAGCTCTGAGTTGGGAAGTGGAAGGTTTCAGAGAGGGAGGTAGAGAAAGAAACCAGAGAGAGGGAGAGAGAAGGGGGGAGAAAGAGATATAGAGAAAAACACAGAGAACAACAGAGATACAGAGGGAGAGAGAGAAAAACACAGAACAACAGAGATACAGAGGGGGGAGAGAGAAGAACAACAGAGAACAACAGAGATACAGAGGGGGGAGAGAGAACAACACAGAGAACAACAGAGATATACAGAGGGGGGAGAGAGAAAAACACAGAGAACAACAGAGATAGAGAGGGGGGAGAGAGAAAAACACAGAGAACAACAGAGATACAGAGGGGGGAGAGAGAAAAACACAGAGAACAACAGAGATACAGAGGGGGGAGAGAGAAAAACACAGAGAACAACAGAGATACAGAGGGGGGAGAGAGAAAAACACAGAGAACAACAGAGATACAGAGGGGGGAGAGAGAAAAACACAGAGAACAACAGAGATACAGAGGGGGGAGAGAGAAAAACACAGAGAACAACAGAGATATACAGAGGGGGAGAGAGAAAAACACAGAGAACAACAGAGATACAGAGGGGGGAGAGAGAGAAAAACACAGAGAACAACAGAGATACAGAGGGGGGAGAGAGAAAAACACAGAGAACAACAGAGATACAGAGGGGGAGAGAGAAAAACACAGAGAACAACAGAGATACAGAGGGGGGAGAGAGAAAAACACAGAGAACAACAGAGATACAGAGGGGGAGAGAGAAAAACACAGAGAACAACAGAGATACAGAGGGGGGAGAGAGAAAAACACAGAGAACAACAGAGATACAGAGGGGGGAGAGAGAATAACACAGAGAACAACAGAGATACAGAGGGGGAGAGAGAAAAACACAGAGAACAACAGAGATACAGAGGGGGAGAGCGAGAGAAACACAGAGAACAACAGAGATATACAGAGGGGGGAGAGAGAGAAACACAGAGAACAACAGAGATATACAGAGGGGGGAGAGAGAAAAACACAGAGAACAACAGAGATAGAGAGGGGGGAGAGAGAAAAACACAGAGAACAACAGAGATACAGAGGGGGAGAGAGAAAAACACAGAGAACAACAGAGATACAGAGGGGGGAGAGAGAAAAACACAGAGAACAACAGAGATACAGAGGGGGGAGAGAGAATAACACAGAGAACAACAGAGATACAGAGGGGGGAGAGAGAAAAACACAGAGAACAACAGAGATACAGAGGGGGAGAGCGAGAGAAACACAGAGAACAACAGAGATATACAGAGGGGGGAGAGAGAAAAACACAGAGAACAACAGAGATACAGAGGGGGGAGAGAGAAAAACACAGAGAACAACAGAGATACAGAGGGGGAGAGCGAGAGAAACACAGAGAACAACAGAGATATACAGAGGGGGAGAGCGAGAGAAACACAGAGAACAACAGAGATATACAGAGGGGGAGAGCGAGAGAGTGACTGTTAGAGGAAGAGAGACACTTGGCTTTGCAATGATTTACTGGTTAATTGGGACTCATTAAAGCTGTCTGTAATTGAAGCCGTAAAAGGCCTGGCGGTTTGACAAACGCTGCTGGGTTCAGTTGTAACAAGGCTCTGCAGGGAGCAGCTCTGCTCATGTCTGTCTGCCGAGGGCACAGGACCTCACCTTACCTGAGAGGCTCTGGAAAAACTAGCTCTACTGAGTCTGCATGTATGACTAGTGTAGCTACTAGCAGAACAGTCAACTCTAAGTCTCTTTGTGGAACTGGATGTCTGTGTAAGTGTGTCTGTGTAAGTGTGTCTGTGTCTGTGTCTGTGTGTATGTGTAAGTGTGTATGCTTGTAAGTGTGAATCTAGTGTGTCCAGTGTTTGAGTATGTAGCCAGTGTGTGTGCGAGTGTGTGTAGAGTCCGGGTGTAGTGTTAGTGTGTGTCTGACTCTGTGTGAGTCTGTGTGTGCGTATCTAATCTGTAAATCTGTGCGTGCATATCTAATCTGTGAGTCTGTGTCTGCGTATCTAATCTGTGAGTCTGTGTCTGCGTATCTAATCTGTAAATCTGTGTGTGCATATCTAATCTGTGAGTCTGTGTCTGCGTATCTAATCTGTAAATCTGTGTCTGCGTATCTAATCTGTAAATCTGTGTCTGCGTGTCTAATCTGTGAGTCTGTGTCTGCGTGTCTAATCTGTGAGTCTGTGTCTGCGTGTCTGATCTGTGAGTCTGTGTCTGCGTGTTTGATCTGTGAGTCTGTGTCTGCGTGTCTGATCTGTGAGTCTGTGTCTGCGTGTCTAATCTGTGAGTCTGTGTCTGTGTGTTTGATCTGTGAGTCTGTGTCTGCGTATCTAATCTGTGAGTCTGTGTCTGCGTGTTTGATCTGTGAGTCTGTGTCTGTGTGTCTAATCTGTGAGTCTGTGTCTGATCTGTGAGTCTGTGTCTGCGTATCTAATCTGTGAGTCTGTGTCTGCGTGTTTGATCTGTGAGTCTGTGTCTGCGTATCTAATCTGTGAGTCTGTGTCTGCGTGTTTGATCTGTGAGTCTGTGTCTGCGTGTTTGATCTGTGAGTCTGTATCTGCGTGTCTGATCTGTGAGTCTGTGTCTGCGTGTTTGATCTGTGAGTCTGTGTCTGCGTATCTAATCTTTGAGTCTGTGTCTGCGTGTCTAATCTGTGAGTCTGTGTCTGTGTGTCTAATCTGTGAGTCTGTGTCTGATCTGTGAGTCTGTGTCTGCGTGACTAATCTGTGTGTCTAATCTGTGAGTCTGTGTCTGCGTATCTAATCTTTGAGTCTGTGTCTGCGTGTCTAATCTGTGAGTCTGTGTCTGTGTGTCTAATCTGTGAGTCTGTGTCTGATCTGTGAGTCTGTGTCTGCGTGTCTAATCTGTGAGTCTGTGTCTGCGTGTCTAATCTGTGAGTCTGTGTACGTGTCTAATCTGTGAGTCTGTGTACGTGTGTTATCTGTGTATGTGTGACTGTAAATGTTGAAGTATCCTAGTGTGTACAGTGTGTGTCTGGTATTTCCTGAAGGAGTTTCCTCCTACTGTCGCAGCCTTAGCCCTGGGCCCCTCAGCAGTCCAACCCACAACCTGACTGACCCGGTACTACTCCCTGAAAGGGAGAGAGAAGGGTGGGTGGGAGTGAGGGAAGAGGGAAGGGAAGGAGGCAGAGAAGGGGGGGGGGGGGGTAGAAGGGGTGTATTATAAGGGGACAGACCAGGGTGTTAAAGCTGGAATCCTTAATGGTGAATGTACCACCTCCATTTGTGATATTACAACAACAAAGAAGTTACTGCAAACAACCAACACTGTTTATTCCCCTCAGACATCATTACACGCATGATAGAACAGCAGCGTATGTAGGACAATGTTTTTAACTACGATGCTCGACGCTCCCCACCTCTGCTACGTCAACAAAAACAATAACGGCCGTGGAGCAGACAGTGGCTCAGTTTCCCCATACTGCGGATTCCATCTTTAAAGTATAGACTATGAGGGAGGAGAGTGAGTGACAGAATGGTGAGTGACAGAAGGGTGAGTGACTGACTGACTGACAGAGGTTGCTCAAAGAGGTAGAATTATTTTGGCTATAGGCAGGTATCCAGGGGAGGGAGGAAGAGAGAGTGTTTAAAAAATATATATATATATTTTTAATCTATCTGTGTACGCCTGCCCTGTTTGTGTGTCAGTGTTCTGATGGATGGACATGTCCTCAGCACCTTGTAGTAATTACTTGTCAGTGCTCTGCCAGATGGAGGGAGGGGGTGTCCTCAGCACCTTGTAGTAATTACTTGTCAGTGCTCTGCCAGATGGAGGGAGGGAGTGTCCTCAGCACCTTGTAGTAATTACTTGTCAGTTCTCTGCCAGATGGAGGGAGGGGGTGTCCTCAGCACCTTGTAGTAATTACTTGTCAGTGCTCTGCCAGATGGAAGGAGGGGGTGTCCTCAGCACCTTGTAGTAATTACTTGTCAGTTCTCTGCCAGATGGAGGGAGGGGGTGTCCTCAGCACCTTGTAGTAATTACTTGTCAGTGCTCTGCCAGATGGAGGGAGGGAGTGTCCTCAGCACCTTGTAGTAATTACTTGTCAGTGCTCTGCCAGATGGAGGGAGTGTCCTCAGCACCTTGTAGTAATTACTTGTCAGTTATCTGCCAGATGGAGGGAGGGGGTGTCGGTTGCACCTTGTAGTAATTACTTGTCAGTGCTCTGCCAGATGGAGGGAGGGAGTGTCCTCAGCACCTTGTAGTAATTACTTGTCAGTTCTCTGCCAGATGGAGGGAGGGGGTGTCCTCAGCACCTTGTAGTAATTACTTGTCAGTTCTCTGCCAGATGAAGGGAGGGAGTGTCCTCAGCACCTTGTAGTAATTACTTGTCAGTTCTCTGCCAGATGGAGGGAGGGGGTGTCCTCAGCATCTCTCAGTAATTACTTGTCAATGCTCTGCCAGATGGAGGGAGGGGGTGTCCTCAGCACCTTGTAGTAATTACTTGTCAGTTCTCTGCCAGATGGAGTGAGGGGGTGTCCTCAGCATCTCTCAGTAATTACTTGTCAGTTCTCTGCCAGATGGAGGGAGTGTCCTCAGCACCTTGTAGTAATTACTTGTCAGTTATCTGCCAGATGGAGGGAGGGGGTGTCGGTTGCACCTTGTAGTAATTACTTGTCAGTGCTCTGCCAGATGGAGGGAGGGAGTGTCCTCAGCACCTTGTAGTAATTACTTGTCAGTTCTCTGCCAGATGGAGGGAGGGGGTGTCCTCAGCACCTTGTAGTAATTACTTGTCAGTTCTCTGCCAGATGAAGGGAGGGAGTGTCCTCAGCACCTTGTAGTAATTACTTGTCAGTGCTCTGCCAGATGGAGGGAGGGGGTGTCCTCAGCACCTTGTAGTAATTACTTGTCAGTTCTCTGCCAGATGGAGGGAGGGGGTGTCCTCAGCACCTTGTAGTAATTACTTGTCAGTTCTCTGCCAGATGGAGGGAGGGAGTGTCCTCAGCACCTTGTAGTAATTACTTGTCAGTTCTCTGCCAGATGGAGGGAGGGGGTGTCCTCAGCATCTCTCAGTAATTACTTGTCAATGCTCTGCCAGATGGAGGGAGGGGGTGTCCTCAGCACCTTGTAGTAATTACTTGTCAGTTCTCTGCCAGATGGAGTGAGGGGGTGTCCTCAGCATCTCTCAGTAATTACTTGTCAGTTCTCTGCCAGATGGAGGGAGGGGGTGTCCTCAGCACCTTGTAGTAATTACTTGTCAGTTCTCTGCCAGATGGAGGGAGGGGGTGTCCTCAGCACCTTGTAGTAATTACTTGTCAGTGCTCTGCCAGATGGAGGGAGTGGGTGTCCTCAGCACCTTGTAGTAATTACTTGTCAGTGCTCTGCCAGATGGAGGGAGGGAGTGTCCTCAGCACCTTGTAGTAATTACTTGTCAGTGCTCTGCCAGATGGAGGGAGGGGGTGTCCTCAGCACCTTGTAGTAATTACTTGTCAGTGCTCTGCCAGATGGAGAGAGGGAGTGTCCTCAGCACCTTGTAGTAATTACCTGTCAGTTCTCTGCCAGATGGAGGGAGGGAGTGTCCTCAGCACCTTGTAGTAATTACTTGTCAGTGCTCTGCCAGATGGAGGGAGGGAGTGTCCTCAGCACCTTGTAGTAATTACTTGTCAGTGCTCTGCCAGATGGAGGGAGGGGGTGTCCTCAGCACCTTGTAGTAATTACTTGTCAGTGCTATGCAAGATGGAGGGAGGGAGTGTCCTCAGCACCTTGTAGTAATTACTTGTCAGTGCTCTGCCAGACGGAGGGAGGGAGTGTCCTCAGCACCTTGTAGTAATTACTTGTCAGTGCTCTGCCAGATGGAGGGAGGGAGTGTCCTCAGCACCTTGCAGTAATTACTTGTCAGTGCTCTGCCAGGTGGAGGGAGGGGGTGTCCTCAGCACCTTGTAGTAATTACTTGTCAGTGCTCTGCCAGACGGAGGGAGGGAGTGTCCTCAGCATCTCTCAGTAATTACTTGTCAGTGCTCTGCCAGATGGAGGGAGTGTCCTCAGCATCTCTCAGTAATTACTTGGCAGTGCTCTTCCAGATGGAGGGAGGGGGTGTCCTCAGCATCTCTCAGTAATTACTTGTCAGTGCTCTGCCAGATGGAGGGAGGGGGTGTCCTCAGCATCTCTCAGTAATTACTTGTCAGTGCTCTGCCAGATGGAGGGAGGGGGTGTCCTCAGCACCTTGTAGTAATTACTTGTCAGTGCTCTGCCAGATGAAGGGAGGGGGTGTCCTCAGCACCTTGTAATAATTACTTGTCAGTGCTCTGCCAGATGGAGGGAGGGAGTGTCCTCAGCACCTTGTAGTAATTACTTGTCAGTGCTCTGCCAGATGGAGGGAGGGGGTGTCCTCAGCACCTTGTAGTAATTACTTGTCAGTGCTCTGCCAGATGGAGGGAGGGAGTGTCCTCAGCACCTTGTGGTAATTACTTGTCAGTGCTCTGCCAGGTGGAGGGAGGGGGTGTCCTCAGCACCTTGTAGTAATTACTTGTCAGTGCTCTGCCAGACGGAGGGAGGGAGTGTCCTCAGCATCTCTCAGTAATTACTTGTCAGTGGTCTGCCAGAAGGAGGGAGGGGGTGTCCTCAGCACCTTGTAGTAATTACTTGTCAGTGCTCTGCCAGACAGAGGGAGGGAGTGTCCTCAGCATCTCTCAGTAATTACTTGTTAGTGCTCTGCCAGATGGAGGGGAGGGAGTGTCCTCAGCATCTCTCAGTAATTACTTGGCAGTGCTCTTCCAGATGGAGGGAGGGGGTGTCCTCAGCATCTCTCAGTAATTAATTGTCAGTGCTCTGCCAGATGGAGGGAGGGAGTGTCCTCAACATTTCTCAGTAATTACTTGGCAGTGCTCTGCCAGATGGAGGGAGGGAGTGTCCTCAGCATCTCTCAGTAATTACTTGGCAGTGCTCTTCCAGATGGAGGGAGGGAGTGTCCTCAGCATCTCTCAGTAATTACTTGGCAGTGCTCTGCCAGATGGAGGGAGGGAGTGTCCTCAGCATCTCTCAGTAATTACTTGGCAGTGCTCTTCCAGATGGAGGGAGGGGGTGTCCTCAGCATCTCTCAGTAATTACTTGTCAGTGCTCTGCCAGATGGAGGGAGGGGGTGTCCTCAGCATCTCTCAGTAATTACTTGTCAGTGCTCTGCCAGATGGAGGGAGGGGGTGTCCTCAGCACCTTGTAGTAATTACTTGTCAGTGCTCTGCCAGATGGAGGGAGGGAGTGTCCTCAGCACCTTGTAGTAATTACTTGTCAGTGCTCTGCCAGATGGAGGGAGGGGGTGTCCTCAGCACCTTGTAGTAATTACTTGTCAGTGCTCTGCCAGATGGAGGGAGGGAGTGTCCTCAGCACCTTGTGGTAATTACTTGTCAGTGCTCTGCCAGGTGGAGGGAGGGGGTGTCCTCAGCACCTTGTAGTAATTACTTGTCAGTGCTCTGCCAGACGGAGGGAGGGAGTGTCCTCAGCATCTCTCAGTAATTACTTGTCAGTGGTCTGCCAGATGGAGGGAGGGGGTGTCCTCAGCACCTTGTAGTAATTACTTGTCAGTGCTCTGCCAGACAGAGGGAGGGAGTGTCCTCAGCATCTCTCAATAATTACTTGTCAGTGCTCTGCCAGATGGAGGGAGGGAGTGTCCTCAGCATCTCTCAGTAATTACTTGGCAGTGCTCTTCCAGATGGAGGGAGGGGGTGTCCTCAGCATCTCTCAGTAATTAATTGTCAGTGCTCTGCCAGATGGAGGGAGGGAGTGTCCTCAACATTTCTCAGTAATTACTTGGCAGTGCTCTGCCAGATGGAGGGAGGGAGTGTCCTCAGCATCTCTCAGTAATTACTTGGCAGTGCTCTTCCAGATGGAGGGAGGGGGTGTCCTCAGCATCTCTTTCTCTCTCTCTCTTACTCTTACTCTCTCTCTCTCTCTCTCTCAGGCCCTTGTCTCTTCTCATATCTCTGTCTGTCTGTAGAGCTCAGTGCACCAGGGCCTCTGGACTGTCGGACACTCAGAGCCACCCTGTGAAAGGTGTAGAGGATTTGGGTATGCTCCCATCTCCAGCCCCAGGCTCCCACCTTGGCCCACTTCTCCTGTTGGGGTTGGGTTTATTCCATGTATTTATTTATTAAAACCTAATGCATTATATTGACATTTTGGCAAGTTTTAGTTAAAGAGAGATTTGCTGACTCATCATCATGTTGACAGATGGTTCTCATGAATGAAGGATCCTTAAAGTTCTTCAACACCTGGAAAGTGCAGGACATACTGTTTTTGAAAGACTCCAGCCAACCAAATCATAGACTCTGCTACCGCACTGCAGGCGGTACCGATGCACCAAGTCTGGAACCAACAGGACTTTGAACAGCTTCTACCCCAAAGCCATAAGACTGCTAAATAGTTAACCAAATAGCTACCCAGACTATCTGCACCCTTTTGGCACAAACTTTTTTGTCTCATCACATATGCTGCTGCTACTGTTTATTGTCTATCCTGTTGCCTAATCACTTTATCCCTACCTATATGTACATATCTACCACAATTACCCCGTACACCTGCACATCGACTCTCTACTGGTACCCTGTGTATATAGCCATGTTATCCTTCCTCATCGACTCTACTGGTACCCTGTGTATATAGCCATGTTATCGTTCCTCATCGACTCTACTGGTACCCTGTGTATATAGCCATGTTATCGTTACTCATCGACTCTACTGGTGCCCTGTGTATATAGCCATGTTATCGTTCCTCATCGACTCTACTGGTACCCTGTGTATATAGCCATGTTATCGTTCCTCATCGACTCTACTGGTACCATGTGTATATAGCCATGTTATCGTTACTCATCGACTCTACTGGTGCCCTGTGTATATAGCCATGTTATCGTTACTCATCGACTCTACTGGTGCCCTGTGTATATAGCCATGTTATCGTTACTCATCGACTCTACTGGTACCCTGTGTATATAGCCATGTTATCGTTACTCATCGACTCTACTGGTACCATGTGTATATAGCCATGTTATCGTTACTCATCGACTCTACTGGTACCATGTGTATATAGCCATGTTATCGTTACTCATCGACTCTACTGGTGCCCTGTGTATATAGCCATGTTATCGTTACTCATCGACTCTACTGGTACCATGTGTATATAGCCATGTTATCGTTACTCATCGACTCTACTGGTGCCCTGTGTATATAGCCATGTTATCGTTCCTCATCGACTCTACTGGTACCCTGTGTATATAGCCATGTTATCGTTACTCATCGACTCTACTGGTACCATGTATATATAGCCATGTTATCGTTACTCATCGACTCTACTGGTGCCCTGTGTATATAGCCATGTTATCGTTACTCAGTGTGTATATAACCATGTTATTGTTACTCAGTGTGTATATAACCATGTTATTGTTACTCATTGTGTATATAGCCATGTTATCGTTACTCAGTGTGTATATAGCCATGTTATCGATACTCAGTGTGTATATAACCATGTTATTGTTACTCATCGACTCTACTGGTACCATGTGTATATAGCCATGTTATCGTTACTCAGTGTGTATATAACCATGTTATTGTTACTCATTGTGTATATAGCCATGTTATCGTTACTCATTGTGTATATAGCCATGTTATCGTTACTCAGTGTGTATATAGCCATGTTATCGATACTCATTGTGTATATAGCCATGTTATCATTACTCAGTGTGTATATAGCCATGTTATCGTTACTCATTGTGTATATAGCCATGTTATCGTTACTCATTGTGTATATATTATTACGTGATTTACTTTTCTATTATTTCTCTATTTGTTTTCTCTCTGCATTGTAGGGAAGTTCCCATAAGCATTATACTGTTAGTCTATACCTTACATTTTATTTGATTTAAATTTCACCCCTTTAGTCTGACTTTAGCTCTTTCTCATTTGTGAACAAATCTATTCTGTCCTCGACCGGTCAGTTATTTCAAAGGCCATGATGGATTTTTCAGTCCCAGTCCCATGATCCTCTCAGGCATTTGCAGTTGGTCTCATGTTCCTCTCAGGTAATTGGTCTTATCTTCATCTCAAGCAGTTGGTCTCGTCTTCCTCTCAGGCAGTTGGTCTCGTCTTCCTCTCAGGCAGTTGGTCTCGTCTTCCTCTCAGGCAGTTGGACTCGTCTTCCTCTCAGGCAGTTGGTCTCGTCTTCCTCTCAGGCAGTTGGTCTCATCTTCCTCTCAGGCAGTTGGTCTCGTCTTCCTCTCAGGCAGTTGGTCTCGTCTTCCTCTCAGGCAGTTGGTCTCGTCTTCCTCTCAGGCAGTTGGTCTCGTCTTCCTCTCAGACAGTTGGTCTCGTCTTCCTCTCAGGCAGTTGGTCTCGTGTTCCTCTCAGGCAGTTGGTCTCGTCTTCCTCTCAGGCAGTTGGTCTCGTCTTCCTCTCAGGCAGTTGGTCTCATCTTCCTCTCAGGCAGTTGGTCTCGTCTTCCTCTCAGGCAGTTGGTCTCGTCTTCCTCTCAGGCAGTTGGTCTCGTCTTCCTCTCAGGCAGTTGGTCTCGTCTGGTTCAGGGTTTACTGATACATAGAGTACATGTTTTATGATGTCACGATGAAATTGCCCATCTCCTTTCTTTGCCTTCATCCTTTAAATGGTCATAGGGAATGGAGTGGAAAAAGATAGGGTGAGAGTCACGAGAAAGACAGGAAAGGGGGAAGGAAGGAAAGGAATTTAGGAAAGCGAGAGAGAGGTGAAGCATTGGCACTGCCTGAGTCAGATTTATAGTGGCATTTGTAACTCTGTGCCAGTTGTACTGTTTGTTTAAATGTACACATACACAGTATCCCACCATGTTATAGTATGGCAATCTTCCAACTCATTCTGTAGCAAACCCACACTTGTGAGTCTGTCTGTCTGTGCGTGTGTGTGTATACGTCTGTGTGTGTACATACGTTTGTGTGTGTGTACACGTTTGTGTGTGTGTACACACGTGTGTATGTGGGTGGGTGAGTTTACACATGTGTACATGTCTGTGTGTGTACAGGTGTGTGTGTGTGCACGGGTATGGGTGTGTGTGTGTGTACACAGGTGTGTGCGCACGTGTGTGTGTGTGTACTGTGTGTGGGGGTGTACATGTATGTATGTGTACAAGTGTGTGTGTAGACATATGTACACGTGTGTGTACACATCTGTGTGTGTACATATGTGTGTGTGTGTGTGTGTGTGTGTGTGTGTGTGTGTGTGTGTGTGTGTGTGTGTGTGTGTGTGTGTGTGTGTGTGTGTGTGTGTGTGTGTGTGTGTGGGTGGGATTACACATGTGTACATGTCTGTGTGTTTACAGGTGTGTGTGTACACGTGTGTTTACAGGTGTGTGTGAAACATGTGTGTGTGTGTATACATGTGTGTGTGTGTGTGTGTGTGTGTGTGTGTGTGTGTGTGTGTGTGTACATATGTATGTGTGTATGTACACATTTGTGTGTGTGTACATACGCATGTGTGTGTACACGTGGGTGTGTGTGTGTGTGTGTGTGTGTGTGTGTGTGTGTGTGTGTGTGTGTGTGTGTGTGTGTGTGTGTGTGTGTGTGTGTGTACGTGTGTGTGTGTGTGTGTGTGTGTGTGTGTGTGTGTGTGTGTGTGTGTGTGTGTGTGTGTGTGTGTGTGTGTGTGTGTGTGTACATGTGTGTGTACGTGTGTGTGTGTACAAGTGTGTGGGTGTGTGTGTGCGTGTACTGTGTGTGTACACATGTGTGGGGGTGTACATGTATGTATGTGTACAAGTATGTGTACACGTGTGTGTGTGTGTGTGTGTGTGGGTGGGTAGGTGGGATCACACATGTGTACACGTGTGTGTGTACACGGGTGTGTGTACATGTGTGTGTGTTTGTACATGTGTACACATTTGTGTGTGCATGTGTGTGTACACGTGTATGTGTGTGTACACGTGTGTGTGTGTGTACACGTCTGTGTGTGTGCGTGTATGTGTGGCTCATGTTTCCTGCTGTGTAATCTGAGTGTCTGAAAGAATGTGTTGAACCACGTCTGAATCCACTTCACAGTACATGCCCACGTATTATACTGTAAACAGCTGTGTTACCATACTTAGATCAACCACTCTCTCAAACACTCAGTTAGTGTTTTAATAATGACTGGGTGTTGGTCAGTCATCTTGTATTTAGATTTCCTCATAGCCTACTGGGTTATCTCTTTCTCTCTCTATTTTCCTCTCTGTCTCTCATTCACACATACACACCTCCTTTTTTGAGAAAGTGAGGAGAGGTGCCCCAAGAATTAATTACCCAATCAAGATAACGAGCCAGGGAAAGAAGTTAGAGAGGTCACACCACAATTAACCCTTACCCCTACACCCTGAACACACACACCAT
Organism: Oncorhynchus kisutch; assembly: GCF_002021735.2. NCBI lineage: Eukaryota > Metazoa > Chordata > Actinopteri > Salmoniformes > Salmonidae > Oncorhynchus > Oncorhynchus kisutch. The sequence goes on along the minus strand of NC_034186.2, from coordinate 18,900,286 downwards.
CAAACCCTCCTGAACTTAGGAACCCCCACATTCCTCCAGCCTTAAGGCTGCTCCATCACACTGCTTTTCTCTCTTTCACTCCCTCCCTCCCTACCTGCCTGCCACACTATCCCTCTCCCCTATCCTCCCCCTCTCTCTTGCTCAATTTATTTATTTTTCTCACTCAATCTTTCTCCCAGCTTGTCTGTCGTGCTGTCCTCCCTCTCTTTCTCCTCCCACAATGACTCCATTGCTCTCCCCTCAATCCACTATTTCTCTTTGTAGACTGTATTTTGTTCTGAGCATGGCCAGTAGGGCATTTCCTCTGCAGACCGGACAGTTCACTGCCCCCCCACACGAGAGAGAGAGAGAGAGAGAGAGAGAGAGAGAGAGAGAGTAAAATAAAGGGAGAGAGGGAGGGAAAAGGAGGGAGAGAGAGAGAGAGAGAGAGAGAGGGGAGGGAAAAGGAGAGAGAGAGAGAGAGAGAGAGAGAGAGAGAGGACAATTAGAGGCAGTATACTTAAGTCCCTCCTACCTTTTATGTCTTTCTTTCTTTCTCTCTTGCCGTCTCTCGCTACACACCCTGGTTGTGGCTCTCTCCCTGTTTGGGCATGATGAGCGCTGGCTGATGATTGGGGCTGATAAGATAAGGAATGTTGCTGGGAGAGGAGAGGAAACGCCTCTCAAACAGACAGGATCTGCTTAACTGAGCTGTATGGAAAACCGTTCTTCCCTTTTCCCAGTGAAGTCCCCTCTTACCTCCTCTCACCCCCTCTTCCTCTCCATTCTCATTTCCCACCTCCTCTCCCCATCCTCTCCTCCTCTTCCTCTCATGCCTCTTTTCCCCACTCAACCCAAGACTAGGGCTGAGAGAGGGGGAGGCAGGATATGAGGAGGGTGTGAGGCAGGAGAAAGGGAGACGGTATGGCAAGAGAAGAGGGGAGTGAGGCAGCAGAAGAGGGGAGTGAGGCAGGAGAAGAGGGGAGTGAGGCAGGAGAAGAGGGGAGTGAGGCAGGAGAAAAGGGTAGTGAGGCAGGAGAAGAGGGGAGTGAGGCAGGAGAAGAGGGGAGTGAGGCAGGAGAAGATGGGAGTGAGGCAGGGGAAGAGGGGGTGAGGCAGGAGAAAGGTAGACGGTATGGCAGGAGAAGAGGAGGGGAGTGAGGCAGGAGAAGAGGAGGGGGTGAGGCAGGAGAAAGGTAGACGGTATGGCAGGAGAAGAGGAGGGGAGTGAGGCAAGAGAAGGGGAGGGGGTGAGGCAGGAGAAGAGGGGAGTGAGGCAGGAGAAGAGGAGGGGGTGAGGCAGGAGAAAGGTAGACGGTATGGCAGGAGAAGAGGAGGGGAGTGAGGCAGGAGAAGAGGAGGGGAATGAGGCAGGAGAAGAGGAGGGGGGTGAGGCAGGAGAAAGTTAGACGGTATGGCAGGAGAAGAGGGGGGGAGTGAGGCAAGAGAAGGGGGGGGGGGGGGTGAGGCAGGAGAAGAGGGGAGTGAGGCAGGAGAAAGGTAGACGGTATGGCAAGAGAAGAGGAGGGGAGTGAGGCAAGAGAAGGGGAGGGGGTGAGGCAGGAGAAGAGGGGAGTGAGGCAGGAGAAGAGGAGGGGGTGAGGCAGGAGAAAGGGAGACGGTATGGCAGGAGAAGAGGGGAGTAAGGCAGGAGAAGAGGGGAGTGAGGCAGGAGAAGAGGGGAGTGAGGCAGGAGAAGAGGGGAGTGAGGCAGGAGAAGGGGAGGGGGTGAGGCAGTAGAAGGGGAGGGGGTATGGCAGGAGAAGAGGAGGGGAGTGAGGCAGGAGAAGAGGAGGGGGTGAGGCAGGAGAAGAGGAGAGGTCTGGAGCAGGAGAAGAGGAGGGGTGAGGCAGTAGAAGGGGAGGGGGTATGGCAGGAGAAGAGGAGGGGAGTGAAGCAGGAGAAGATGACGGGGTATGGCAGGAGAAGAGGACGGGATATGGCAGTAGAAGGAGAGAGGAGTGAGGCAGGAGAAGGGGAGAGGAGTGAGGCAGTAGAAGAGGAGGGGGTGAGGCAGGAGAAGAGGAGGGGAGTGAGGCAGTAGAAGGGGAGAGGAGTGAGGTAGGAGAGGAGGGCGGGGAGTGAGGTAGGAGAAGAGGGCGGGGAGTGAGGCAGGAGAAGAGGACGGGGTATGGCAGGAGAAGAGGGAGGGGAGCGAGGTAGGAGAAGAGGGCGGGGAGTGAGGCAGGAGAGGAGTGAGGTAGGAGAAGAGGGCGGGGAGTGAGGCAGGGGAAGAGGGCGGGGAGTGAGGTAGGAGAAGAGGGCGGGGAGTGAGGTAGGAGAAGAGGGCGGAGAGTGAGGTAGGAGAAGAGGGAGGGGAGTGATGCAGGAGAAGAGGAGGGGAGTGAGGCAGGAGAAGAGGAGGGGGGTGAGGCAGGAGAAAGTTAGACGGTATGGCAGGAGAAGAGGGAGGGGAGTGAGGTAGGAGAAGAGGGCGGGAGCGAGGCAGGAGAGGAGTGAGGTAGGAGAAGAGGGCGGGGAGTGAGGCAGGAGAAGAGGGCGGGGAGTGAGGTAGGAGCAGAGGGCGGGGAGTGAGGTAGGAGAAGAGGGCAGGGAGTGAGGCAGGAGAAGAGGGTGGGGGAGTGAGGTAGGAGAAGAGGGCGGAGAGTGAGGTAGGAGAAGAGGGCGGGGAGTGAGGCAGGAGAAGAGGAGGGGAGTGAGGCAGGAGAAGAGGAGGGGGGTGAGGCAGGAGAAAGTTAGACGGTATGGCAGGAGAAGAGGAGGGGAGTGAGGCAAGAGAAGGGGAGGGGTGAGGCAGGAGAAGAGGGGAGTGAGGCAGGAGAAAGGTAGACGGTATGGCAAGAGAAGAGGAGGGGAGTGAGGCAAGAGAAGGGGAGGGGGTGAGGCAGGAGAAGAGGAGGGGAGTGAGGCAGTAGAAGGGGAGGGGGTGAGGCAGGAGAAAGGGAGACGGTATGGCAGGAGAAGAGGGGAGTAAGGCAGGAGAAGAGGGGAGTGAGGCAGGAGAAGAGGGGAGTGAGGCAGGAGAAGAGGGGACTGAGGCAGGAGAAGGGAAGGGGGTGAGGCAAGAGAATGGGAGGGGGTGAGGCAGGAGAAGAGGAGGGGAGGGGAGTGAGGCAGGAGAAGAGGAGGGGAGTGAGGCAGGAGAAGAGGACGTGGTGAGGCAGGAGAAGAGGAGGGGGTGAGGCAGGAGAAGAGGAGGGGAGTGAGGCAGTAGAAGGGGAGGGGGTATGGCAGGAGAAGAGGAGGGGAGTGAGGCAGGAGAAGAGGAGGGGGTGAGGCAGGAGAAGAGGAGAGGTCTGGAGCAGGAGAAGAGGAGGGGTGAGGCAGTAGAAGGGGAGGGGGTATGGCAGGAGAAGAGGAGGGGAGTGAAGCAGGAGAAGATGACGGGGTATGGCAGGAGAAGAGGACGGGATATGGCAGTAGAAGGAGATAGGAGTGAGGCAGGAGAAGGGGAGAGGAGTGAGGCAGTAGAAGAGGAGGGGGTGAGGCAGGAGAAGAGGAGGGGAGTGAGGCAGTAGAAGGGGAGATGAGTGAGGTAGGAGAGGAGGGCGGGGAGTGAGGTAGGAGAAGAGGGCGGGGAGTGAGGCAGGAGAAGAGGACGGGGTATGGCAGGAGAAGAGGGAGGGGAGTGAGGTAGGAGAAGAGGGTGGGGAGTGAGGCAGGAGAGGAGTGAGGTAGGAGAAGAGGGCGGGGAGTGAGGCAGGAGAAGAGGGCGGGGAGTGAGGTAGGAGAAGAGGGCGGGGAGTGAGGTAGGAGAAGAGGGCAGGGAGTGAGGCAGGAGAAGAGGGTGGGGAGTGAGGTAGGAGAAGAGGGCGGAGAGTGAGGTAGGAGAAGAGGGCGGGGAGTGAGGCAGGAGAAGAGGAGGGGAGTGAGGCAGGAGAAGAGGAGGGGGGTGAGGCAGGAGAAAGTTAGACGGTATGGCAGGAGAAGAGGGGGGGAGTGAGGCAAGAGAAGGGGAGGGGGTGAGGCAGGAGAAGAGGGGAGTGAGGCAGGAGAAGAGGGGAGTGAGGCAGGAGAAGAGGGGAGTGAGGCAGGAGAAGGGGAGGGGTGAGGCAAGAGAATGGGAGGGGGTGAGGCAGGAGAAGAGGAGGGGAGTGAGGCAGGAGAAGAGGAGGGGGAGTGAGGCAGGAGAAGAGGAGGGGAGTGAGGCAGGAGAAGAGGACGTGGTGAGGCAGGAGAAGAGGAGGGGGTGAGGCAGGAGAAGAGGAGGGGAGTGAGGCAGTAGAAGGGGAGGGGGTATGGCAGGAGAAGAGGAGGGGAGTGAGGCAGGAGAAGAGGAGGGGGTGAGGCAGGAGAAGAGGAGAGGTCTGGAGCAGGAGAAGAGGAGGGGTGAGGCAGTAGAAGGGGAGGGGGTATGGCAGGAGAAGAGGAGGGGAGTGAAGCAGGAGAAGATGACGGGGTATGGCAGGAGAAGAGGACGGGATATGGCAGTAGAAGGAGATAGGAGTGAGGCAGGAGAAGGGGAGAGGAGTGAGGCAGTAGAAGAGGAGGGGGTGAGGCAGGAGAAGAGGAGGGGAGTGAGGCAGTAGAAGGGGAGATGAGTGAGGTAGGAGAGGAGGGCGGGGAGTGAGGTAGGAGAAGAGGGCGGGGAGTGAGGCAGGAGAAGAGGACGGGGTATGGCAGGAGAAGAGGGAGGGGAGTGAGGTAGGAGAAGAGGGTGGGGAGTGAGGCAGGAGAGGAGTGAGGTAGGAGAAGAGGGCGGGGAGTGAGGCAGGAGAAGAGGGCGGGGAGTGAGGTAGGAGAAGAGGGCGGGGAGTGAGGTAGGAGAAGAGGGCAGGGAGTGAGGCAGGAGAAGAGGGTGGGGAGTGAGGTAGGAGAAGAGGGCGGAGAGTGAGGTAGGAGAAGAGGGCGGGGAGTGAGGCAGGAGAAGAGGAGGGGAGTGAGGCAGGAGAAGAGGAGGGGGGTGAGGCAGGAGAAAGTTAGACGGTATGGCAGGAGAAGAGGGGGGGAGTGAGGCAAGAGAAGGGGAGGGGGTGAGGCAGGAGAAGAGGGGAGTGAGGCAGGAGAAGAGGGGAGTGAGGCAGGAGAAGGGGAGGGGGTGAGGCAAGAGAATGGGAGGGGGTGAGGCAGGAGAAGAGGAGGGGAGTGAGGCAGGAGAAGAGGAGGGGGAGTGAGGCAGGAGAAGAGGAGGGGAGTGAGGCAGGAGAAGAGGACGTGGTGAGGCAGGAGAAGAGGAGGGGGTGAGGCAGAAGAAGAGGAGGGGAGTGAGGCAGTAGAAGGGGAGGGGGTATGGCAGGAGAAGAGGAGGGGAGTGAGGCAGGAGAAGAGGAGGGGGTGAGGCAGGAGAAGAGGAGAGGTCTGGAGCAGGAGAAGAGGAGGGGTGAGGCAGTAGAAGGGGAGGGGGTATGGCAGGAGAAGAGGAGGGGAGTGAAGCAGGAGAAGATGACGGGGTATGGCAGGAGAAGAGGACGGGATATGGCAGTAGAAGGAGAGAGGAGTGAGGCAGGAGAAGGGGAGAGGAGTGAGGCAGTAGAAGAGGAGGGGGTGAGGCAGGAGAAGAGGAGGGGAGTGAGGCAGTAGAAGGGGAGAGGAGTGAGGTAGGAGAGGAGGGCGGGGAGTGAGGTAGGAGAAGAGGGCGGGGAGTGAGGCAGGAGAAGAGGACGGGGTATGGCAGGAGAAGAGGGAGGGGAGTGAGGTAGGAGAAGAGGGCGGGGAGCGAGGCAGGAGAGGAGTGAGGTAGGAGAAGAGGGCGGGGAGTGAGGCAGGAGAAGAGGGTGGGGAGTGAGGTAGGAGAAGAGGGCAGGGAGTGAGGTAGGAGAAGAGGGCAGGGAGTGAGGTAGGAGAAGAGGGTGGGGAGTGAGGTAGGAGAAGAGGGCGGAGAGTGAGGTAGGAGAAGAGGGTGGGGAGTGAGGCAGGAGAAGAGGAGGGGAGTGAGGCAGTAGAAGGGGAGGGGGTATGGCAGGAGAAGAGGAGGGAGTGAGGCAGGAGAAGAGGAGGGGTGAGGCAGGAGAAGAGGAGAGGTCTGGAGGCAGGAGAAGAGGAGGGGTGAGGCAGTAGAAGGGGAGGGGGGTATGGCAGGAGAAGAGGAGGGGAGTGAAGCAGGAGAAAGATGACGGGGTATGGCAGGAGAAGAGGACGGGATATGGCAGTAGAAGGAGATAGGAGTGAGGCAGGAGAAGGGGAGAGGAGTGAGGCAGTAGAAGAGGAGGGGGTGAGGCAGGAGAAGAGGAGGGGAGTGAGGCAGTAGAAGGGGAGAGGAGTGAGGTAGGAGAGGAGGGCGGGGAGTGAGGTAGGAGAAGAGGGCAGGGAGTGAGGCAGGAGAAGAGGACGGGGTATGGCAGGAGAAGAGGGAGGGGAGTGAGGTAGGAGAAGAGGGTGGGGAGTGAGGCAGGAGAGGAGTGAGGTAGGAGAAGAGGGCGGGGAGTGAGGCAGGAGAAGAGGGCGGGGAGTGAGGTAGGAGAAGAGGGCGGGGAGTGAGGTAGGAGAAGAGGGCAGGGAGTGAGGCAGGAGAAGAGGGTGGGGAGTGAGGTAGGAGAAGAGGGCGGAGAGTGAGGTAGGAGAAGAGGGCGGGGAGTGAGGCAGGAGAAGAGGAGGGGAGTGAGGCAGGAGAAGAGGAGGGAGTGAGGCAGGAGAAGAGGAGGGGAGTGAGGCAGGAGAAGAGGAGGGGGGTGAGGCAGGAGAAAGTTAGACGGTATGGCAGGAGAAGAGGGGGGGAGTGAGGCAAGAGAAGGGGAGGGGGTGAGGCAGGAGAAGAGGGGAGTGAGGCAGGAGAAGAGGGGAGTGAGGCAGGAGAAGAGGGGAGTGAGGCAGGAGAAGGGGAGGGGGTGAGGCAAGAGAATGGGAGGGGGTGAGGCAGGAGAAGAGGAGGGGAGTGAGGCAGGAGAAGAGGAGGGGGGAGTGAGGCAGGAGAAGAGGAGGGGAGTGAGGCAGGAGAAGAGGACGTGGTGAGGCAGGAGAAGAGGAGGGGGTGAGGCAGGAGAAGAGGAGGGGGAGTGAGGCAGTAGAAGGGGAGGGGGTATGGCAGGAGAAGAGGAGGGGAGTGAGGCAGGAGAAGAGGGGGGGTGAGGCAGGAGAAGAGGAGAGGTCTGGAGCAGGAGAAGAGGAGGGGTGAGGCAGTAGAAGGGGAGGGGGTATGGCAGGAGAAGAGGAGGGGAGTGAAGCAGGAGAAGATGACGGGGTATGGCAGGAGAAGAGGACGGGATATGGCAGTAGAAGGAGAGAGGAGTGAGGCAGGAGAAGGGGAGAGGAGTGAGGCAGTAGAAGAGGAGGGGGTGAGGCAGGAGAAGAGGAGGGGAGTGAGGCAGTAGAAGGGGGAGAGGAGTGAGGTAGGAGAGGAGGGCGGGGAGTGAGGTAGGAGAAGAGGGCGGGGAGTGAGGCAGGAGAAGAGGACGGGGTATGGCAGGAGAAGAGGGAGGGGAGTGAGGTAGGAGAAGAGGGCGGGGAGTGAGGCAGGAGAGGAGTGAGGTAGGAGAAGAGGGCGGGGAGTGAGGCAGGAGAAGAGGGCGGGGAGTGAGGTAGGAGAAGAGGGCGGGGAGTGAGGTAGGAGAAGAGGGCAGGGAGTGAGGCAGGAGAAGAGGGTGGGGAGTGAGGTAGGAGAAGAGGGCGGAGAGTGAGGTAGGAGAAGAGGGCGGGGAGTGAGGCAGGAGAAGAGGAGGGGAGTGAGGCAGGAGAAGAGGAGGGGGGTGAGGCAGGAGAAAGTTAGACGGTATGGCAAGAGAAGAGGAGGGGAGTGAGGCAAGAGAAGGGGAGGGGGTGAGGCAGGAGAAGAGGAGGGGAGTGAGGCAGTAGAAGGGAGGAGAGGAGTGAGGTAGGAGGGAAGGGGGGACAGTTCAAAATGCTATGACCCAGGATGAACGGGCATGCCTGCTCAAGCCTTCTCCTTCTCTCTCACACACACACACATCTCTCGCACAGAGTTTATCCAAATGTTCTATGTAAAATCCATGCATTCCATTGGTTAAAGAGCTCCTCAACTATTCCTCTGTAGAAAGATAAAGAGAGTGTGTGTGGGTGGGTTCACTATCCTTGTGAGTACCAGAACAGTTTGCTGGTCCCCACAAGGAAAAATACTATTTTGGGATTTGGGAAAATAGGATTTTAAATGGGAATCAATTGTGTGTCCCCACAAGGTTAGTTAAACAAGACTGTGTGTGTATGTGCTAGTATTTGAAGAAAGCGCTACAGGAGGAGTACAGAGACTAATAGCAGCAGTAAATCCTGTGGAGCTAAGAGCAGTAGACAGCAGAAGGCTTTGTGTTGATCCCTAGTGGAACCACCTCACTTTACCCCTTACCTCAGCCCTGAAGAATACCCCCAGCACCCCAATGCCCTGCACTCCATCGTAGTGTGTGTGCGTGTGCACAAACATTCTTTTGCGACCCATTCCTCTTTGTGACACACACACACACACGGGTGGCTGTAAGGGCATTTGCCTCAGTTTCCCTAGCCCTCACTTCCCTGTGACGCCTTTGCCAAAGGAGGTGTGTGAATGGAGGTTAGTATGTAGTCTATATGGTATGTATTGGTGTAAATGTATATGAGGGCTTTGGGTTGAGTGGAGATTGTCATAACATGGGCCAAGGCAGCCCAGCTTCACAACACACACATAAATAAACACACATAAATAAATAAGAAAGCATAGGATCAATGCTTCAGAAATGATGGGGGGAAATGGAACGATAATATAGACCTGTAGGATCCAGACATTCAGAGAAACCTGAGAGCATTAATTTAGCGCTAACCTTATCAGAACACTAACAGAAGTTGTATATCAGTTATTTTTGTATCTTGGCACAAATACAATGTTTATTAGCACGAGTGCTATCAGAATCCAATCAGAATCCAATCAAACTGCTATCAGAATACAATTAGAACACTATCAAAATCACATTTATTTATAAAGCCCATTTTACATCAGCAGATGTCACAAAATGCTTCTACAGAAAACCCAAACAGAAAGCAATGCAGATATAGAAGCGTGGTGGCTAGGAAGAACTCCCTAGAAAGGCAAGAACTTAGGAAGAAACCTAGAGAGGAACCAGGGTCTGAGAGGTGGCCAGTCCTCTTCCGGCTGTGCCGGGTGGAGATTGTAAGAGATTGTTCTTCAAGATGTTCAAACGTTCATAGATGACCAGCAGGGTCAGATAATAATCACAGTGCTTGTAGAGGGTGCAACAGGTCAGCACCTCAGGAGTAAATGTCAGTTGGCTTTTCAGAGGTTGAGACAGCAGGTGCGGTAGAGAGGGAGAGAGAGGGTCGAAAACAGCAGGTTCGGGACAAGGTAGCACGACCGGTGAACAGGTCAGGGTTCCATCTCCACAGGCAGAACAGTTGAAACTGGAGGGGCAGCACGTCCGGTGAACAGGTCAGGGTTCCATCTCCACAGGCAGAACAGTTGAAACTGGAGCGGCAGCACGACAAGGTGGACTTGGGACAGGGACAGCCATGAGTCATCAGGCCAGGTAGTTCTGAGGAATGGTCGTAGAACTGTAACCCCACCCACTTTACCTAAGCACAGCCCCACACCACTAGGGGGATATTAGCAGACCACCAACTTACAAGTCTGAGTATAGCCCATGAAGATCACGTCAGTGACTCAACCCACTCAAGTCGAGTATAGCGAATAAAGCCTGGCACGACGTTACGCACCCCTTATAGGTACGGCATGGGAGAACACTAGTAAGCCAGTGACTCAACCCCCGCAATAGGGTCAGAGCCAGAGAATCCCAGTGGAGAGAGGGGAGCCATCCATGCAGAGACAGCAAGGGCGGTTCGTCACTCCAGTGCATTGCCATTCACCTTTGCACCCCTGGGCCAAACTACACTCAATCATAGGACCTACTGATGTCGAGTAAAGTCGAGACCGAGTCTGCGTCTCTGATGGGTAGGCAGACCATTCCATAAAACTGGAGCTCTATAAGAGAAAGCCCTGCCTCCAGCTGCTTTCTTACATTTTTTAGGGACATTAAGGAGGTATACTTTATTGTGACCGTAGCGTAGGTATAGGTATGTACGGCAGGATCAAATCAGAGAGATGGGTAGGAGCAAGTCTATTTAATGCTAGAAATCCACGCTAGCCTTAACAGGAAACCAGTGTAGAGAGGCACTGGAGTGATATGATTGAATTTGTTGGTTCTAGCCAAGATTCTAGCAGATGTATGTAGCACTAACTGAAGTTTATTTAGTGCTTTATCTGGGTAGCTGAAGAGTAGAGCATTGCAGTAGTGTAATCTAGAAGTGACAAAAGCATGGGTTAGCTTTTATGCATAATTTTTGGACAAAAAGGTTGAAGAAAATATGGAAGATAGAAAAAGCTGCTCTTGAAATATTCTTGATATGTTCATCAAGAGAGATCAGGGTCAAGAGTAGGTCCTTCACAGTTTTATTTGAGACGACTGTACAACCATCAAGATTAATTGTCAGATCAAACAGCAGATCTCTTTGTTTCTTGGGACGTAGAACTAGCATCTCTGTTTGGTCCGAGTTTAAAAGTAAAACGTTTGCTTCCATCCACTTCCTTATGTCTGAAACATAGGCTTCCAAGGTAGGCAATTTTGGGGCTTCTCCATGTTTCATGGAAATGTACAGCTGTGTGTCATCCGCATAGCAGTGAAAGTTGACATTTTGTTTTTACAAATGACATCACCAAGAGGTAGAATATATAGTGAAAACAATAGTGGGCCTAAAACGGAACCTTGAGGAACACCGAAACTTACCATTGATTTGTCAGAGGATGAACTGATATCTTTCTGACAGATAAGATCTAAACCAGGCAAGAACTTGTCCGTGTAGACCAATTAGAGTTTCCAATCTCTTCAAAAGAATGTGGTGATCGACTGTGTCGAGTGCAGTCTCAGTGCTATGATGGGGTCTAAAACCTGACTGGAGTGTTTTGTATACATTATTTGTCTTGAGAGGAATGGGAGATTCGATATAGGCTGATTATTATTGTTTTTTTGTTTTTTTATGGGTCAAGGTTGGGCTTTTTCAGGAGAGGCTTTATTACTGCCATTTTTTGTGAGTTTGGTACACATCCGGAGGATAGGGAGCCGTTTATTACTTTCAACATAGGAGGGCCAAGCACAGGAAGTATCTCTTTCAGTAGTTTAGTTGGAATAGGGTCCAGTAGGCAGCTGGAAGGTTTAGAGGCCATGACTATTTTCGTGTATGTGTTGATTGAGACAGGATTTAAAAACGTTGGTATCTCCATTGATCCTTGGTCCTGGCAGGTCTGTGTAGTGCTGAAATGAAGGCCATCCACACTTGGGGAAGGCTGCTTTTTAGTTAGCTTTGCGACAGTATAAAAAATATATTTTGAATTGTTTTTATTCTCCTCAATTAGGTTGGAAAAATAGGCTCATAGCACAGCAGTGAGGGCTCTTCAAATTCGCACAGTAGTCAGAAGACTTCCAGTTTGGGGAAGCGCCATTTACATTCCAATTTTCTGGAAGCTTGCTTCAGGGCTTGGTTATTTTCTGTATACCAATGAGGTCATTTCTTGTGACAAATGTTTTTAGTTTTTAGAGGTGTGACTGCCTCTAGGGTATTAAGCAAGGTTAAATTTAGATCCTCGGTTAGGTGGTTAACTGATTTTTGTACTCCGAAGTCCTTGGGTAAGCGGAGGGAGTCTGGAAGGGCATCTAGCAATCTTTGGGATGTCTGAGAATTTATAGCGTGGCTTTTGATAATCCGTAGTTGGGATCTGAGCAGATTATTTGTTGCGATTGCAAATGTTAAATGGTGGTCCGATAATCCAGGATTATGAGGAAAAAACATTTAGATCCACAATATTTATTCCATGGGACAAAACTAGATCCAGGGTATGACTGTGGCAATGTGTAGGTCTAGAGACATGTTGGACAAAACCCTTTCAGTCGATGATGGCTCCCAAAGCCTTTTGGAGTGGGTCTGTGGACTTTTCCATGTGAATATTGAAGTCACCAAATGAATATTGAAGTCACCAAAAATGTGAATATTATCTGCCATGACTACAAGGTCTGATAAGAATTCAGGGAACTCAGTGAGGAACACTGTATACGGCACAGGGGGCCTGTAAACAGTGCCCATTAAAAGTGATTGAGTAGGCTGCGTAGATTTGATGACTAGAAGCTCAAAAGCTCGAAAACTTCGTATTTTTTTGGGGGGGGGGGGTTAAATTGAAATAACTTAGTATTTTTTGGGGGGGGGGGGTAAATTGACATTTGCTATCGTAAATGTTAGCAACACCTCCTCCTTTGCAGATGCGCGGGGGGGATATGGTCACAGCTGTAACCTGGAGGAGAGTTCTCATTTAACACAGTAAATTAATCAGGCTTGAGCCATGTTTCAGTCAGGCCAATCACATCAAGGTTATGATCAGTGTTTAGTTCATTGACTATGACTGCCTTAGAAGTGAGGGATCTAACATTAAGTAGTCCTATTTTGAGATGTGAGATATTATAACACACTCTTTAAATAACGACAGGAATGGAGGAGGTTTTTATTCCAGTGAATTTTCTAGGGCGAACATCACCATGTTTAGTTTTGCCCGACGTATATCGAGGCACGGACACGGTGACAATGGCTTGGTCCTGTTTGTGTGTGAGTCCCAGAAGGAAGGCCAGTCGTCTACATATTCAATCTTTTTGGAGGGACAGAAAACAGTTTTCAACCAGCGATTGAGGTGTGAGACTCAATGTGTGTTGTAGAGCTCAGAAACACTCAGAGACAATTACTCCATGTCGACACATCTATTAGAAGAATTCTATCAGAACATAGAGGTCCAAGTGTCAAAAGCAGTCCCAAACTCTGGTCCCTCCGTGCATGAGCATTACTGAAATTACACATCAATTAAGATGAGCAGAATGCCACTTTCTCATCCTTCCTCTGTTTTTCTCCTTTTGATCTTTGTCTTTCAGTAGTGTGGTTGAGAATCATTTTGTTTAAATAGGGGAAATCATGTCTACTTTGATATAACAATAAAACATCTGAAACAACCTGAGGCTGATAGACATGTTACACACAGACAAGACCAACACAGTATCTGACAAACATGCATATTGAGGAGACAAACACACTTCAACTCTCTCTTTCTCTCACTCACTTCATCTCTCTCTCCCTCTCCCAGAGCATTCTGCTGACTGTAGGAATTATGATCTGTTTCCCGTACTCAGGAATAATAGAATGCAGGAACAGAACAGGGCCCCTCTATTTGTGTGACCCCCTCTCAGTAACAGACAATAAGCCTCTGGAACAGTAGTGGGGAGTCCACGTCTGAATAGTGTGGTTAATGAGAATATTAACAGTGTGTGTGTGCCAGACGAACTCAATGCCTTTCATTTCGACACAGCTACTCATTTAAGGGTTTTTCTTTATTTTTACTATTTTCTACATTGTAGAATTCATTAAATAGTACCTGCAAAACACCAGTCTCAACGTCAACAGTGAAGAGGCGACTCCGGAATGCTGGCCTTCTAGGCAGAGTTCCTCTGTCCAGTGTCTGTGTTCTTTTGCCCATCTTAATTTTTTGTTTTTATTGGCCAGTCTGAGATATGGCTTTTCTTTGCAACTCTGCCTAGAAGGCCAGCATCCCGGAGTCTCCTCTTCACTGTTGACGTTGAGACTGGTGTTTTGCGGGTACTATTTAATAAAGCTGCCAGTTGAGGACTTGTGAGGCGTCTGTTTCTCAAACTAGACACTCTAATGTACTTGTCCTCTTGCTCAGTTGTGCACCGGGGCCTCCCACTCCTCTTTTTATTCTGGTTAGAGACAGTTTGTGTTGTTCTGTGAAGTGAGTAGTACACAGCGTTGTATTAGATCTTCAGTTTCTTGGCAATTTCTCACATGGAATAGCCTTAATTTCTCAGAATAAGAATAGACTGACGAGTTTCAGAAGAAAGGTCTTTGTTTCTGGCCATGTTGAGCCTGTAATCAAACCCACAAATGCTGATGCTCAACTAGTCTAAAGAAGGCCAGTTTTATTTATTCTTTATTCACCCCCGTGCTTCATGGATGGGATGGTGTTCTTCAGCTTGCAAGCCTCACCCTTTTTCCTCCAAACATAACGATAGTCATTATGGCCAAACAGTTATATTTTTGTTTCATCAGACCAGAGGACATTTCTCCAAAAAGTACGATCTTTGTCCACATGTGCAGTTGCAAACCGAAGTCTCGCTTTTTATTGCGGTTTTGGAGCAGTGACTTCTTCCTTGCTGAGCGGCCGTTCAGGGTATGTTGATATAGGACTCGTTTTACTGTAGATATAGATATTTGTGTACCTGTTTCCTGCAGCATCTTCACAAGGTCCTTTGCTGTTGTTCTGGGATTGATTTGCACTTTTCGCACCAAAGTACGTTAATCTCTAGGAGACAGAACGCGTCTCCTTCCTGAGTGGTATGACTGCTGCGTTGTTCCATGGTGTTTATACTTGCATGCTATTGTTTGTACAGATGAACGTGGTACCTTCAGGTATTTGGAAATTGCTCCCAAGGATGCACCAGATTTGTGGAGGTCTCCAATTTTGACTTGTGGAGGTCTTGGCTGATTTCTTTTGATTTTCCCATGATATCAAGCAAAGAGTTTGAAGTTAGGCCTTGAAATAAATCCACAGGTACACCTCCAATTGCCTCAAATTATGTCAATTAGCCTATCAGAACCTTCTAAAACCATGACATCATTTTCTGGAATTTTCCAAGCTGTTTAAAGGCACAGTCAATTTAGTGTATGTAAACTTCTGACCCACTGGAATTGTGATACAGTGAATTATAAGTGAACTAATCTGTCTGTAAACACTTGTTAAAAAATTACTTGTGTCATGCACAAAGTAGATGTCCTAACCGAGTTGCCAAAACTATAGTTTGTTCACAAGAAATTTGTGAAGTGGTTGAAAAATGAGTTTTAATGACTCCAACCTAAGTGTATGTAAACTTCCGACTTCAACTGTATGTGTGTATGTGTATTTATACTTAAAATATATATATTATTATCTAAAGGTTAGTTATACTATTTTGATATTGATAACTGCACTGTTGGTTCGATCATGCAAGTTAAGCATTTCAATGTACTTGTGCATGTGACAATAACAATTGAACGTGTGTGTGCATGTTAATTTCTAAACTTTTTCAAATCTCATACGCACCACACACACATACACACCACACGGTTGGCTGGCTTCGCTATTAATCTTGCCCCCTCTCTCCCTGTGCTGGTTATCTTGACAGTAAGTACTTCACATATACAAATCTCCTTGGAGCTGAAGGGGAGGCAGAATGCTTAGCGGTGGCGTTGGGGCACTTAGTGCGATCTGCTGCTAGCCTCCACTCTGCTCCTCAAGAGTGTTTAGAGTGAGTCCTCATCCACCTAAATATTTATCACACAGCTCCCTCAGGAATTTTAATGAGCACTGATGGAGAACAATCATCATGGAGGGGGGGGGGGGCTGAAGGAAGAGAGAGAGACTGGTCTCTTTCATTTTTAATCAATACGTTGCCCTCATAGTTTTACTATAAATACAGCTCCCAACTTATGTACTATTCCTCCTTCTGTCATATATCAATATACATTATGCTTCTAAGTGTGTGTGTGTGTGTGTGTGTGTGTGCGTGCGTGCGTGCGTGCGTGTGCCTACTTATTTTCCACCATAATTTGCAAATAAATTCATAAAAAATCCTACAATGTGATTTTCTGGAGAAAAGAAATCTCATTTTGTCTGTCATAGTTGAAGTGTACCTCTCGTCTTTTTAAGTGGGAGAACTTGCACAATTGGTGGCTGACTAAATACTTTTTTGCCCCACTGTACACACACAGGAATATATACACACACAGGAATATATACACACACAGGAATATATACACACACAGGAATATATACACACAGGAATATACACACACACAGGAATATATACACACACACAGGAAAATACACACACAGGAATATACACACACACAGGAATATATACACACACAGGAAAATACACACTTAGGAATATACACACACACAGGAATATATACACACACACAGGAATATACACACACACAGGAATATATACACACACAGGAATATATGCACACAAAGGAATATATACACACAGACTTGAACTCTCCATCTCTCAGTGGTAGGATCCTGAACTCTTTACTGGAGTGGCTAATACTGTCTAGAAGTCCTGGGGAGAAACCAGCAGGCTCTTTCTTCCTCTCTGTTTCACTATTTTCTCTTTTCTCCCCAGTCTTTGTGTTTCTTGTTCTAGAATCTGGGAGTATGTTAATGTGGGCAGAGAAAAAGAGAGGGAGGGATGTGGGTAGAGAAGTGTGAGGAAGAGGAAGAGAGGAATGAAAGGATGTGAATACCTGGACCGGCTCTCTCATTCCTTCCCCGTCTTTCTCACGGCCTCAAAAGCCTTTCTCACACCTGGACCAGAACACTAACAAACCATTCTCGCAAACACACACACTCAGTCTTCATCTGTGTGACCTTACAAAGGGCAAAGGTTTCTGGGAAATCATGTCTGTCCTTCAGACAGCTGAGGCTGTCCAGACTTACTGAGTTGAATTACTGTTGTCTCATTGCTGCTACTGTTTGATGTCTGTATCCATCCTCATGTCCATGGTCATACAAATACCAGAAGCACTTCCAATGGCCTCTCCAAACCACATCAGATCCTCAGAGCCTGTCCCCTGTGAGTGTTTCTGTGTGAGAGAGAGGGAAAGAGAGAGAGAGGTCTCTATGAGGATGTTGAACTTTCTTTCCCTTCAACGGCTCAAAGAGCTCTTTGGCTATGGTTGTGTTTGTAGTGTTCTCTCTGTCTGCTGTGTGAAAGGGTTGCTGTGATTTATTGACAGGACTTTCAGTGATACTGGAATTCCTTAGCGTTACATGCCAGCTCAGAGTGCCTTAATCACCTGTGGGCTTTATTGACCGTGATCACATTCAGAGAGTGGTTTACACCTTTAATGGTAGAAAGGAAGAGGGGGGGGAGAATTCAGGTGTCGATGATGATGTTGACAATGGTGGTGATGACGATGATATTGATGATGGTTTGGCAACTGTGGCAATGAGGTTATTTAGGATGTAGTGTGATGTGATATCAGTGGTGTTGTTGCTGCTCCTGGCTACCTGAAGAGAAAGGGAAAACTGTTTCATCAGCACTACCATATACCTGTAGGGATCAGATATACAGTCAGTTTATGTCATCGTTGTGTCTCTCCCTATGTGATGGTCGCAGAAGAGGGATCACAACTTGACACACACTGCCCATGATGCATGGCGTGGTTTATGAACTGTGAACAGATCTGAGGATGCGTGTGATATAGCTTTATCACTAATTTTAAAGCCCCTACAAATGTAATATTTACTCAAATCTTCTGTCTTCAGAGAGCAATCCACTCAACATAGCACATTTTCTAGAACCCATTTCTGTTATCACTGTTGCATATTTCCAGACATGTGGAGAGTACTATTTAAACAGGATATACCACAACCTTGGATTCTGTACCAAATCAGATCCATATGAAGATTATATTGTTCCCCATCTGTTAGCAGTTCTTGTTGAATAATTCAGTACATTCTCTGTCAGTGAGGGGTGAGTTGACTCTGTTCTAGTTAGAAGGTTTTAAATCTCGGAGCAGGTAGAATTTCTATATATATATATATATATATGTGGGTGTGTGTTTTTTTTTAAGTGTAAAGGACTTGACAGGTCTTTATCAGTATAAATACACTGTATTCCAGGTCTTATAGATAGATGGACATCTGACTACTGACCAGTCATAGAGATGCAGGAACAGGAAGTGTACCTCACCTCAGTCAGCTATGTTGATCGGAGAAGGTAATGTTGTCATGGTGAGGTGGGGCATAAGATGATTCTGTATGGCTAGTAGCACTCAGCAGTGCTATCTCTGGCCACATACTGCCACTGCATGGAATATTATAGTTAGTCCATGGTAGGGGCTGGGATTCCATTATGTCTTTCCCCTCTTTATTCACTATTTATACATTCAGCATTATTTTGCTCTGAACCCAACATTGCTGTAAGAATTGTTGCATAATGCAATTTCACTGCCTTATTTGAGAATGTTGTTTCACCTATTATGTTCATTGAGGAATGTTGGTTCTAGACACAGGTTTAGTTGTGTTATAACAGATAACAGGCTAGTTATAATGTGTTTAAGTAGACTTCAAGAGCTTTTTAACGTTATAAATTAGCTGAGGCGAACTCACCTTGGAACCCCTTTATTGGGGACAAAAACACCTGATATTAATTTCACTTTTGAAATGTTCTCCTTTAAAAATGTAACAATGTATTTATGGAGTCACTCCATTAATAACTCCTATAATGAATATAATTATGTAACTTTATATAATTGACGTCCATTGCTGTAATAATGATTCTGTAAATATGGCTGTTTATAGGCCTGGAACAGAAGTGAATGTCAGTAATGTAGCGTAGAACTTCAATGGACTTTGTGAACTGACTACTAAAGGAGGGACAAGCTTTTGTCTGATGGCTCATTTAAAGACTGTACTAATAAAAACATTTTTAAAACACATTTCAAATAAAAATAACACATGAAAAACGTTTTGTAGTTAACTTTAATCAACTGCAACAAAGTTTGTGCGTTTGCATGTGTGTGTGTGTTAGCCAGTGTGATTGAGGGTTGTGGAGCAGCTCAGCGATGTGTGTCCCTGTTCTGTAAAGGCTGAAGTAGCACCAGGCTAGGCTAATGCTGCTGTAGCGTTCCTCTGTAATAAGATCACCCAGAAACAGACATTTTCAAATGTTTTAGTGTCAGATAGAAAAGAAGCTCTCTGCCTTTATAAGTTCACATCTCTATTCAGCTATGGACATGAGCACATCGGGAGTAACTGATACGTACTCTCCTTCTACTGAAAGAAATATGTAGCTAACCACTAAATCAACTGTAGAAATCTTGACAGTGAGTATGAGAACGTAACAGGGTTGTTCAAGAAACTTGCGTACAGTTCAAAGATACGCATAGATTTTTAGGATAACAACAAATTGCTGACTGTTTAACTGAGGGAGAGAGAGGTGACAAAATGATAATGAGCGAGAGGTATTTTCCAGGCTGTATCTTTGGTGGTCTCAGAGAGGGTCTCAGTAGATTGTGAACCCAGTGCAGAACACAAAAGGGAAACAGAGGAGAGAGGGGGATGAGGGAGGAAGGAGGTTACACCACCGGAGTCCCACAATTCATCATGCTCTGGCACCCTCTGGATGAGAGAGGAGGGGGAGTCTGGGATTGATGGCCAGTGAGACTTTGTGACCTCCCTTTCCCCTAGAGGGGATACTGACCTGTGTGTGTGAGAGAGAGAGTTAGACAGAGGATCTGAATATCTGTTTACATCCTATAGGCATCCTCTAGAGAGCATATGTGCATATGTTTGATTTCGATAGATAGTGGTGGAATTAAAGTCTTTATAACAGGGAGTCTACTGTATCACTGCATATCTACTGTTTCTACTGTAATCTACTGTTTCTGCTGAACTCTGACTGTAGAATTACCCTATTCTAAACACCATTCTCTAGTGGCCATGAATGATGAGTTGTTTTTGTTTCTCCCTCTCTTTCCCCAGGAATACCTGCAAGGTGATAGCACCAAGGCACTGACAAAGTTAGGCTGGAAAGCAAAGATCACTTTTCAGGTGGGTGTTGCACTTTACTCTGCGTGTGTGCATGTGTGTGCATGTGTGTGCATGTGTGTGTGTGTGTGGGTTTATGTGTGTGCGTGTCTGTGTGCACATAACCCAGGGTGGAACTGGAGATGCACAGCATGCTGGTCTTCTTCGATGACAGTCTTCCCAGCCAGCTTCTCCACTCTTCTTGTGTTGTCAGTAAACACGACATAAATTGGAAAGTTAAGCGGCTTCTTAAGTAGCTAAACTAATGTTTTATAACGTGTTATAATCATATACTGTACAAGCCTTATATGAACAATAATAAGTAGGTTAAGTGTGATTGAACAAGCCAAGTTGGACTAATCTCCCACTTACCAGCCACAGTACATCAACATGACTGAATAAAGAGGCCACAGTCCTCTGAACAGATTTGATGTACACAACACATTTTGTTTCTCCATTATTTTCATATTTTTTGTCTTAGGGATTTTTTCGATTCGGACCAATAATTTTATTAGGTTAACCTATTTTCCTGAATCTATACAAATTGTTTGATTATCAGTGTTTGGAAATGAATATTTAGGCTGCTATGTTAGGTTTAGAGTAGACAATATCTGTGTCTAAACTAAACCTCTATTTGACTCTTTAGGAACTGGTGAAAGAGATGGTTGATGCTGACATCCATCTCATGAAGAATAACCCTAACGCATAAAACCACATCCTGTGGATCAACCCAAACCTAGGGAATTGTCTGAGCACTCCTGACCAGAGTGCACTGTGACTCAACAGTCGCACCATGCGGTGAAAAGAATATAAAACTAGTCTGGATCATTTTTTTCATCACTTTGCTGTCCCAAACGAAGTTACTTCGTCTGTTTTTTTGCCTTTTGCTATGGTGAGGGAAGATTATTCGATGCCTTTTAAATAATACCATTCCTTATTTTTTTGTTTTTAATCTTAATATATTTTTTCTCACTGATCATGATTTAGTAGCCTATATGGTGATAGAACTTTTAATTGTTTTTATTCGACGCTGTCTCTGGGCAATATGGGGTTGTATTGTTGTCTTGTGTTTGTGTGTTTTAATCGCCTGGCATATAGGTAACAGGTTGCAGTTTGTCCTTTTAGAAGAAAAAATATATATAACTTGAATTATTTGTTATTGTAAGATGACCAACAAATTTGTTTTAAATGTTATTCAGCATTTGTGAAATCTTTTGTATTCCCATCTGCCATATTTCATTCAGAATATAAACATTTTGGTACAATAAAACTTGTTCTTTTAATACATTAGTTGGCCCTATATATGTGATTATTTTCTTGACTTTTCATACACAATCTTCTGCTCTTCTCCTCTTAATATACATTGTTTGTTATAAATGTATTGATAATTACATAGACACATAGCACCACATATAATATATGTAGCCTAAATAACATAATTTTAACTATTTATGAAGATAGGCTATTTTATGTCACCCAATTGGCACTGCAAAATCTCCCCGCCATTATTCCACAAAGATGTGTCTAGACTGGAGGACACGTGTACAATGTGTACCTTATAAATAGGGGAGAGATGTTATACCTTTGGTTAAATCTTGTAAAAGGTATTTTAGAGGAAAAACCTCAAGCTTGAGTCGAGTCAGAAGACTAGAGTAATGTTGTCTGAGAGGTTCCTCGTGCCAGCGCGCCCAGGTTGCTCAGAGGTCGCGTGAGCCTCAGCCCCTGTCATTTCCCTTCCCTCCTCGCGCTCAGCTCTCCTTGGTTTGCCCCGCGAGCACACTAACCCTGTTCATTCCTCAGGAAATACGCTTCCTCTAGCCTGGATCCCATTCCTGCAGAATGTGTCTCAATCGAGACATTCTGACTATGTGCCCAATCCAAGCCCAGCGCGCACTGGAGGCTGCCTCTTCTCTGCGTAAAGACCTCTGTCGTTTTGTCTTTGACTTCTGCTGGAATATGAACCCCTAACCTCGAACCTCTTTGTTTTAGAGGCCAAGAGACGTCCCCCCATACTTTTACTTTAATGGTTTGTAAAATAGTTTTGTTACAGAACAATAGCTTAGAAGGGAAGTTAGGTTGTTACGGAGCCTATATCTTATGGAATCTCATGGAATCAACATCCAGACTTTAAAAGATTATAGCCCCAGAAATGTATCAGTTGTGTAGGCCTACATTAATCAAATGAAAAACGTCGTGGGATATTTTTATGAAAAATCCGTTTGACACTTTAAATTGAAAATGGAGGGTTTCAAAGTAGGTTTGCGAAGAGGGAACAAACAGGGTGGGTTTGCCTGTCTGCCTCTCTTTTTTTTTAAAGACAACACCTAAAACATTGCAGTTTGACGGTCGGAGACAGCGCTGCATCTGTGTGGACTTATAATTGGTAACATATGGCGCTTTGAGGTTGGCCCTGGAACCCGGGTGCGAGCGAAAACACACCAGTTTCCACTGTGCCAGGTCTCTCCTCGCGCCCGCCGGCCAGCGGCACACAGGTGCACGGGCCCAGTCGCGCGCCGCCACTAACTGCAGCAGCCCTGTGCTGCTCTAGGCTCAGCTTTCAGAACGCACGGGAACATAATGCAGGCACCCAGTTCCAGGCGTAAATTACTACAGAGAAGAAAGAGAAAGGAGAGGAGTGTGTGCCACCACATTTTTGGCTATGAAAAGCTAACAAAAAAAGGCCTTAATACGTTTTACAGTAAAATAGGAGAGCAAAATAAACTGAAATAATCTAACAATCTCCTGAAATTGTCTTTATAGATGTTATTTTCGCTCACTGTTCTTTATCCTTACGCTTTTCCTATTTGGGACATAGAAGGTTGGCTATAGCAAAGACCTACAGACTACTTTTGTTGTTTTTACCAGAATTCAAAAATAAAATTGATTATTTATATCATATGCATTTGGCTCTCTCAATAGGGCTATGGTCTGGAGTTTTTTATTTATTTTATTTATTTCACCTTTATTTAACCAGGTAGGCATGTTGAGAACAAGTTCTCATTTACAACTGCGACCTGGCCAAGATAAAGCAAAGCAGTTCGACACATACAACGACACAGAGTTACACATGGAGTAAAACAAACATACAGTCAATAATACAGTAGAAACAAGTCTAACAAGAGTAACAAATAGGGAGATTCATGCTTTCAAGAGACATGGAAATTGCCACCGTCGTGTCCTTATTGTTACACCTCATTATAAAAACAGGCATAATAGCAAAAGGGTTCACATATTTGCCTTAATTTTAATATAAGGCCTAATTAAACTGTTATTTGAGCCATATAAGTATTATCATCTAGCCTACGAGGATGACATCGATTTATTATTACAAATTTGCAATGATTTTAGGACTATTCTTTTTAGAAATATGATCAAAATGTTCACAATTTGATATCTTCAGGCCTACAATTTCTTGAGACAAATCATTTTCTTTTCAGTTTGGAATGTTCTTCAATGTAATTTTGTTTGTTCGTTTCATGGTGTAGGCCATCGTTTAAAATCAACTATCAACTGTTCTTTATAAGCAACAGAGTCGATATGGTAGAGTGAATCTTTCAAATAAAAGATAGACCATCTCTATAGGCCTATACTTTTTAAACGGACTAAAAGAAAAGTGAGAGAGTGAATAGAGAGACAGTTACAGCGGAAATGGCGCCCATATAAGTCATCTGAACCCTGTTAGTGCTTAGCATTTCTGACATTCTCCACTGCCCGGATAAATAAACAAGTAAATGGGAGATTGGTTAGGAAGTGGAACTCTGCAATCGGATTTATCTCTAATAAAACATAGCAGATGCAGATTACCATCAGAAAGGGCCCCAAATGCTGATGCTGGTATGACCATTAATTAATCGAATATTTTGTTTGGCTTTATCCTAGTTCATTTAGTGTGCTATAGGCTGACTGGCACCAGCTGACGAGCGAATAGAGAACCATGAGAAAGTCTCGATTATAATGTGGCAAATCACATAATACAATGTGAGAACTCGCACAAATGCTTACACCTTTTCATTCTCTTGTCACTTATAGCAATACTGTATTGAGTAGGTCTAGCCTAAGTTCATAGTTTACAAATTGATAATTAGGCCTACTGTTTCATGTTCTCCTTTTATTGCCAACATATTGAGTCATAATCCTTTAATTGGTGTTTGGCGTATCGGTTAATGACAGTTGATAGGCTAATGTTAGCAGAGAGTTATAGCCTTGCTCAATTACACTACTGTAATAGAACCTCTCGTGTCGTAGAACTAAACGTCCCCGCGAGGCAGTGGCAACCTTCACCATTACTTCTGACTTTTTCGAGGGCTTTGGAAAATGGCGCGCCTTCAAGCGTTTTGACCTACCCAGGTCCATGTCTCCCCCGGCTCTGGCCCCGGGGCCTGCCCCCACAGGGCCTGCCTGGGCGGGGAGACAGACACACTGACACTCCGGTGGTTAGATTTATCCCCACCAGGACCTTAAACAGTGCTGAGTAAAATATGTCTTAATGCATCAGACAGGCGTTAGACAGATGTGAAAAGCGGAGATTGAACGACAGTGAATTTATATATTATACATCATTCATGCGTTGAGGGGCGTGTGGGTTTGTCTTGAAGGCGCCCGGAATTGTTGTGATTGTAGGCCTTAATAGCTTCATTTAAAGACGAGGGGAGGGTCTCAGTTTCGCGTTACACATCCTCTTGTTGTGTGTGTGTGTGTGTGTGTGTGTGTGTGTGTGTGTGTAATTGCTGTTGACTTACAAATTGATTTGATAAGCTCTTGCTCATACAGCCCCTCCTAGTCTGTGTTTCATGCCATTCTCACGTTTAATCTTGAAGTTTCAAATTCTGTTTTTAGCTCATTATGGAATGTGAAGGAAAAAAACGAACGAATTGACTAATAAAATACTTGAGAACATTGTATCTTTGTATCTGTTGTCATAATACTTTAATCAAGTAGCCTATGTGGGCCTATTAGACTATTGCCTGCAAAGTCAGCATGTTTGAGGGAATGTTTCTATTTGTTTTAATTATTCATTGTCATAACTATAACGCATAACCAAGAGTTTGTAAGTGCAATTCCTTAATTTTGTTCTTATTTTGGTATTATTAAATCAAAAGGTATGACGATTCCTATCATCATTATTGCAGCAGAACGCCTCGCCTTAACCGTGTTAATAAAATGGGTATTTAACAACTAACCATATTTAATTCACGTTTAATAACTTAATTGTAGGCTTCATGCAATATTCAATATTGACAAGGTGTTAAGCTGCAGAACGCCTTATTTGATCTGAAAAATGGACAAGCCTTATTTTTAGACGAGCACGCCCCTCACTTTAAATTTAAAGTTAAAATGAATAGAACACAGTTGAACTTTATTTAAAAGAGATGCCTGTCTCCACATAATTATCTATGTTTGTGTAGAGGCTTACAGTAGGCTATAGTGTGTATGCTGTAATAGTGCAATTATGTGCGTGTGGAGGAGGGTGTCCAAGTAAACTAATCTCTAACTTGTCAACAGTAATATCCGTAATGTATTCCGTAGTTTCTGTGAACAGCGCATGAGAGTATGTTAGGCCAGGAAAGGTATAGGCCTATAGGCATCTTTAGAAAGCGACTGCGTGCTCATAGTGGCAGCTCGTCGCTTTGCCCTCTCATGAAGCATTGTTGACATCCTCCCCATTGACCTTCGCCTCGCGCTCTGCCTTTTCCGTCGGATGAAAAATGATTCTGCCGCCGATTGAATTTTATTCCTTCCTGACCTGGCCAGCTAGAGATAGCGCCATCAATCTCTGTGCGCCGACGTGACGTGTGTTTATTCCTTCGGAAAGAATCTGATGACTGCTATTAGCACAATTATGGCTAGGCATCTATGAGTGAGAGGATCAACATTTGAAATATATGCTTATTGAATTATTGATAGGCCACTATTTTATTTAAATCTAAACCTATTTGTATTGGTGTGATGCAGTCTAGGCCAATGCATAGACCTATAGTGGTTACTTTTTTTGTTGTCAAAATTAAAACTGTAAATGGTATGCTAAAGCCTCTAGCCAATAAACTAGAAGGGTCTTGTTTTCATTACCTATACACCAATAGTTAATGCTCAATTTTTAAATGTAGATAAAAATATCCAGGTTAATAAGCAATGTTGGCTTTGTTTAGGCCGAGGCTTACCCGAAACGCAGAGTGACTGACTGGAACAACTTGACTTTGTGCTGCCTGTGCTGTCAAGCAGGCTTTACTCAAGGGAGCATTTGTGCTGCGGTGTAGTGTTCCCTGCTCACATTCTCAATCCAATACTTTCACGAGTGCAAGCGATCACAACAAAGACACATTTTCAATGCCTACCAGGGAGAAGTCAACCCCCTACCCCCTTGTGCGTCCCCTACCCCTCCTGCCTCCCCTACTTGCCCCACGGACACACCTGCACAAGATTTGGGCCTCAGCAAAGCACTGGTGTCAGAGAGTAAAAATATCTCTTCTCCCCCTGTTCCTGAACTCACGGAGCCCAGGGCCGCCGGCAGCATGCAGCATCAGCAAGACTCAGCGCAGAGGTATGTCATATAACAACACCATATAATGCATAGGCTACATTCATTACTCTCATACGTCTGACTGGGCCCCAGGTTGCGTCCCAAATGTCACCATATGCTCCTATATAAGTGCACTAACTTTGACCAGGTGCACTATACAGGGAATAGGGTGCCATTTGCGAAGGGCGGTCTCCAGTCAGTCAGTCCGTGTAATTGTCAGACCGAGGGCCGCATGTTAGAGGCCCCGGAGGAAGGGACAGAGAATGTAGTTAACACAATAAGCAAGCAGATGTTTTCTGTAAACCCCTGTACACTCAATTAACAAGCTGTAATGACTACCAATTGTGACTATCGAGACCGACACACACGCGCCGCCGATACAAAACATTCCAAATGTTTGATGAAGTGGTTTGAATTTGGTTGTGAATTTGTTTTAACTGCAAATGTGTTTTATCTGCAATTTAAACAGTTAAGCTACAGTAATATCTTAGCAGCGATACTTGTTTACGCATTTTAAATTTGAGAAATTAGTTAATAGGACATATTAATAATAATGACGATAATAATAATATAGGCCTGCAAAAGGAGAGTTTCAAAACAACAAATGTTCACAAATATTTGTCCTATCATGTTTCAATGTATTTTCTTGAAAGCGACTGATGTGTTTTTTTGCATTGATTGATTGATTTTTAAATAGTAAATTAAGTACACTTAATTTTAATTAATCTATGTGTCTGTGTTTGCTTGCTTTGTTTCATCTTTAATCATTTGCTGCAGCAACCAAACATCTGGCAAAGAGAATATTTCAGACATGCGTGGTATGAACTAAGCGTCCGTAAACACACGTGGTCACTCCAAACAACACCCGGCAGCACCCGGATACCTTGGCACCACCGAGCTAGTAAACAGCCACCTACCCCTCCATCAATAAGCCGTGATACAAAGTTTGGCTCTCGGCTCGCTCTACATCAAGGACCTGTTAAACTAAAGGCCTGGAGGTGAGGATATTGACAAAGGGTCTCGTCTCAGCGAAAACAAACCAAGCAATGCAGCTAGACCTTACTTCTGTTGTCACCAAATGTACTCCATATCCTTCGTCCAAAATTATTTCATGATATCAATTAGTGTGATTTCTTATTTACACAAATCCTAAATCTCGTTGTGTAAATCTCTACTCTCTTCCTCTCCTGTCTCCCCCTCTGTTTCAGGTTGCGTGCTGTAGCTCAGTGGAACATTTCATTTGTGCTGACTACACAAACATGGGCCAAGGCAGAGGAGTAGGCTCAGTAGCCTACATTTTATTTTAGCTTTGTTATAAGAAAGTAAAATGCCCAAATATTGCACAACCTGTATTGAAGATAGGCCTGTCCTAAAGTTAGAAACAAAACTTGCTAATCATTATTTTAATTCGGAGGTTTTGGACCCAACATTCATACTTTCCTCGATGGCACATCCCACATAGCCTAAGGAGAGATACTGTATGTTGAAACATGTGTTACGTTACCATGACAATAGCCTATCCGTTACAAGAATAACTAACAATTACACGGACATATATCATACACACTGAGTATATTGCATAATACACTACCAGCCCAGCAGCAAGCCTGTATATAGCATCATATCAGATTACAACACACTCAATACAGCAGAACATCGCATTAGTGGCTGCAGCCTTGTGTGTGTTGTATTGCTTTACGATGTAATATTAAATACACCTATAAGTACCTGGACATAACTCCAGAACTCATAAGATTGTCACATCGTTTAAACTGTATAGGTTTTACATTTATTTCACTACTGTCCTGCAACGTGTGCTGCCAGGCAAAACTGTGTGCATATGTGCCCCGGTTATTGTAGCAGGGTCATAAGGCCCCAGAACAGAACATCAAGACAAGAAACAGAACCCATTTATTACTCTAAATAGCCACCGTAAATCTTGTCAACACGGTGTGGGGTGTGTTGTGCACTAGTTTGTGTTTTAGATATTACATTATAAATACAGAAGAGTGAGGTTTACGCAAATATACCGCCGCCGTTTAAAATCACAAATGATTTGAAGCATTAGGCCTAAACACTAATTTTGTCTAAGCACCACCAGGGAAGACACTATGCAATCTTATTTTGCAATAATAGACCAAACTTTTATTTTGCATTGTGTCCCTTATTCTAAAGCATGTCGGACCCTATAGGCCTCTACGGAGAGCTAATAAACCAGACAAATTTCAATCAAATAGAATGTCAATTTATTAGACAAACAATGCAATGCCTTCAGAATAATTTCAACAAATATGGAACAAAAATATATAGAATACGTCGGTATACAAGTCCCCCTCCTATTTCATAAAATAACAATATGTAGCACAATTTAAGGCACCTCAATTTGGAAACACTTTTTTGGTGGTTGGTCCACAACATCCAACTATACTCCCTTACTTTCTATAATAAATTACTATATGCAATTTACAGTGAATAACAAGTTAATAACATGTTGGATGTTAAAGCAACACTCTTTAAAAACAAAGTTCCCAAAGTGAGAGAGATAAAAACTTACGTGTTATTCGATGTTGTAACACGCGCCTCTGTCTGTCATACACACCAGAACAAATCTCACCGCTCTCATTCTGTTTAGTCCATTTGGGGATGAATAAAGGACCGGAATGAGGGAGGTTAAAGTACAAAAAGAAGGAAATATATATATTAAAGTTATTCGTTTACAAATTTTTTTTTGTTTTTGTTATTTTCAGAACTTGCCGCAGTCATAAACGAAAGCTCCGGAGGTACGGTAGATGGATTGACCGGAGGGGAAGGCCATCTGACAGCTATTACTTCCGTTAACAGGAGAGCTATTCAAACCGATCCGTTGAGACTCGAACATCTCTCGCATCGAGTGGAAGTTCTGTTGCTGTGCTGGGTAGCTTGTGCCCAAGTGTCCCAGGTCTCCGTACCAGGACGCAAGTCGGCCCTGGTTCGCGTGGTGACCACTGTCCTGTCCCGCGCTCAGGTTGCCATGCCCGAGCGGGGATGTGGCCGTTGTGGTGATGGAGTAATCGGGCAGAGTCTCGTCCACGGTGGTGGAGGGCGCAAGGTGGCCTCCTCGGTCCCCGGCGTACAAGCTCATGGCTTGCATGTTGCAATGGTACGTCGCGTTAGAGTTTGTAGATATTGAGTTCTGGTTGCAGTTTGGTGAGTTGTAAGCAGACGTCTGGTTGGGGGAATAGTTAAGAGATAGAGAGGGGGTTATACCTGTCCTAGAAGATGCGATAAGAGGGGACGTGAGCTCCGTGGTGCCCTGAGGCGACCCCCGGACTGAGGTCATGATGTTGTCCACACTGAAGCCTTGCGCCGCGGCCTGTGCGTGGAGGTGATGCTCGGGGCCCTCCATGGAGAGGGACCGGGCAGAGGGCACACTGTGAGGGCTACCGGTGGACATACTGCTGCTGCTGCCAGGACTCTCTATCTTGGGCACAGGCAGGCTGGGGGACTCGGCCTGAGGTGGAGTAGAGGTCCCGTTCTCAGTCTTTATGTCCTGGATGCGCACGGGCTGTGAGCCCTGCACGGGTTGCTCGTTCTCCATATCCGGTGCACCTCTCCCTGACAGGTCCCTGTCTTGCCTGTCATCCTTGTCCTTTTGGACATTACTCTTCTTGAACCGTCTGCGACGCCTCAGGAAGCTGCCGTTCTCGAACATGTTATAGGAGTCCGGGTCCAGAGTCCAGTAGCTGCCTTTGCCGGGCTTCTTATCGTCCCGGGCCACTTTGACAAAGCACTCGTTGAGGGACAGGTTGTGGCGGATGCTGTTCTGCCAGCCCTGCTTGTTGTCTCGGTAGAACGGGAACCTCTCCATGATAAACTGATAAATCCCGTTTAGGGTCACCTTCTTGTCCGGTGAGTTCTGTATCGCCATGGTGATAAGGGCGATGTAGCTGTACGGAGGTTTGACCAGGTCCTTGGGCTGGTGTTGCGGGGTGTACGGTCCGTACGCACGCGCCATGCTGGCCTGGTACTGGTCTTGGGCTGCGTGAGAGTACATACTCATGGGAGCAGGCATCCCGGTGTACCCTCCACCGGCCGCTGCCCGGTAGTAGCTCTGGTCACTGCTAATGTAAGGCACGACGCCCAGAGAGTTGGGGCTGGAGACGGAGTAGCGCGCCTGCATTATCTCCTCCTCGCCTTCGTCCCGTAAAGTTTAAATAATAAAGAACTCTCCCAAAAGCTTCAGCAGCACGGAGATGGGTAGCTCCAGTTTCCTCCTCAGCCTCCTTTCCTTTATTTTCTGTGTGTTACAAAGGAAGTTTGGGGAAGTATGTTTAGCCTAAGCCACGGCTCGCCAGGATGACTGGAGTGAAGGCTGCGCACAGTCTACTGTGTGGAACATTGGGAAAACTACGGCTCAAGCATCCGTCACTACAGAGACACTTTTTTTTTTACTCTGTTCACGTTTTGGCCTGTGGCTGCTCCTCCCCGAATGCGTTCCAACATCTAATAGGATGGGAGCTCAACCCGAGCGTGCACGACAGAAAGCAAAGTTACAGCAGTCAAAAAGCCTTCCAAGTGGTGTTGGCCACACACACACACACACACACACACACACACACACACACACACACACACACACACACACACACACACACACACACACGCACGCACGCACGCACGCACGCACACACACGCACACACACACACAAACGCACGCACACAAACACACGCACACACACACACACACACACACACACACACACACAGAAATTAAATAAGGAGAGGTATGAGGAACTCCCTGCTCCCATAAAATGATTTGAAGGGCTGTATGACTAATATTGCTCAATGCCAATGGTTTCGGCTATATTAAACCATTAAAATATTAACATCTATTCCTTAATATTAGCAGTTTATCAAAAACGTTCAGATACCCTATCATATGTGTTAAAATGTGTAACCTATTGTGAAACATTAAATCGTGTAAGGACTATAACGTAAAATTTGAAGGAGTCTTCAATCGCATCACCTCATTTGAAATGAATGACTTCTTTATGAATACAATTCAAATAAATAGCCTATTTATGTGCATTATTATAATTAGCCTAAATTGAATATTAAACCGGATAAATGTTTATTTTAATGAGTTTTTCTCTGTATCATTATGGATGAACTAGCCTACACACAAAACTGAGAGGTAGGCTACACGATTGTTACTTTAATTTCTCAATCTCATCCGTTAAAAATGGGTTTATAAAACATTATACAATCAACAACAACAATGCAAAATAAGCTACACATTAATTTAATTGAATTTATTCAAAGCACAAAATCAAATGTTGACTAATAGAATGGGCCCTACATGTGGTCGGTCGGTGCCCGTAATCTTTTCTGATGGGCACGGCGCAACAGATGGAGAGGTGTCAGAGATTCCACATTATGTAAATCACCAGCTATAATCTGGAGGAGAGATTACTATTTTATTACCTTGTTACTGTCATAGCGAGAAACAGGCTTTTTTTTTAAATAACAGGCCTTCCTGATCAAAATTGAATATAGCCCTATATTATTTCTAGCCAAATGAAGAATAGACTTTGGTCTCACTATCGGCCTACAATAATCAAAAGGCACACTAGTTTTTATCGGCACAAACATGCGTTGAAATCAGTGTTCTCCTCTGCCGTTTGGTTCCGCTACGCTGAGTTCATCAACATAAACTGCAGTTTAAACTTTAAATAAACACCCAGCGCGAGATAAAAGTGTATGCTCCCCTCCCGGCCCGGGCAGCTCGAGAGGGCGGAATGCGCAAGCTAATTAAAGGTTAAATTAAGATCATTTGGCCGAGGAAGAAGAAACGGCCAAGGTGAGAAAGGTTGACTTGGTGTGAGAGGGAATGCGATTTTAGTGGGACCAAACGGAGCGCACGGAGACCTTGCATGTGTCAGTCTCAGTCCAAAGGTGCTAACAATGCTATCAAAATTCCTCCAGCTTTTGCTCGTAAGGCATCTAGCACTTTCTCAGGCAGAATGTTTAACTAACGTTAAAAACGAGGCAGGTTCCATCCCTGTATTAGACATTAAGCTAGGAGATTTAACATATTTTGTTGGCAAGTCATAATTGTTGCTGGCCTATGTGCATTTTGGTAGAACATATATGACCGAATTCTTTATTTTTTCGAATTTAGGCCTAGGCTATTTCTTATCCAACACTCATCATAGGCTATGGTGTTGAGGATATCATTGCAATTGTGAATGCATTTTTAGACCGTTTTTAGACAGTTATTTTATTAGTATGCCTATTAGTATTATTAGTAGGTAGGCTATCAGTAGCCAAATAGTAGCAAATATTACCTACAATCGACTATCTAAATAACTGTCACAGCAGTGTTATTGTGTGGGAACTGAGGGCGGGAAGTAGAGGCGAGATACCCGGGACAGTAAACACTGGCATGTAATAAAAACAATTAAAACCAAGAATTCACAAAATGGGACAAACACCAAATTGAGACTCTGCATGCAGAAATCTGCAAAAATATCCTCAGTGTACAACATAAAACACCAAATAATGCATGCAAAACAGAATTAGGCTGATACCAAAGCGATTCCCAAACCTTCCATAACAAAGCCATCACCTACAGAAAGATGAACCTGGAGAAGAGTCCCCCAAGCAAGCTAGCTATTCATGGGGCTCTGCTCACAAACAGACCTCACAGAACCCCAGGACAGCAACACAATTAGACCCAACCATATCACGAGAAAACAAAAAGATAATTACTTCACCCATTGGAAATAATTAACAAAAAAACTAGAATGCTATTTGGCCCTAAACAGAGAGTACACGGTGGCAGAATACCTGACCACTGTGACTGACCCAAAATGAAGGAAAGTTTTGACAATGTGCAGACTCAGTGAGCATAGCCTTGCTATTGAGAAAGGCCGCCATAGGCAGACATGGCTCTCAAGAGAAGACAGGCTATGTGCACACTGCCCACAAAATGAGGTGGAAACTGAGCTGCACTTCCTAACCTCCTGCCAAATGTATGACCGTATTGGAGACACATATTTCCCCCAGATTACACAGATCCACAAAGAATTCGAATACAAACCCAATTTTGATAAACTCCCAAATCTATTGGGTGAAATAACACAGTGTACAATCACAGCAGCAAGATGTGTGACCTGTTGCCACAAGAAAAGGGCAACCAGTGAAGAACAAACGCCATTGTAAATAAAACCCATATTTATGTTTATTTATTTTCCCTTTCTTTCTCTAACTATTTGCACATAACATGACATTTGTAATGTCTTTAATCTTTTGGAACTTTTGTGAGTGTAATGTTTACTGTTCATTTGATTTTTTTCACTTTTGTTTATTATCTAGTTCACTTGCTTTGGCAATGCTAACATATGTTTTCCATGCCAATAAAGACCTTAAATTGAATTTGAATTGAATTGAATTGAGAGACAAGAAAAGGGCAACCAGTAAAGAACAAACACCATTGTAAATACAACGTATATTTATGTTTATTTATTTTCCCTTTTGTACTTGAACTATTTGCACATCATTACAACACTGTATACAGACATGATATAACATTTGTAATGTCTTTATTATTTTGGATCTTCTGCGAGTGTATGTTTGCTGTTGTATTGTTTATTTCACTTTTGTTAATGATCTATTTCACTTGCTTTGGCAAATGTAAACACTTGTTTCCCATGCCAATAAAGCCCTCAAATTGAAATTAAATTGAAATTGAGAGAGAGAGATATTAGGTCAAATATGATACATGTTATACAATACATTACTTGATGAATTGTATAAACTTAGAAACCGTTTTTTAAATAGTAAATTGCTAAATTATGAATTCATATTTGGTTGGATTTAAAAACTATTTAAAAAATAGATAGTCCCCGGTAGTCCTACAGTCCCGTTTCCTACAAAACATGGGTACAATTTAGAAAAACAATGATATTGTGTCCATTTGTTTTTATTGACATGGCCAATATATATGGCGCTGTTCTTATTTGATTCAATAAAGATAACATATATATGCTATATATTTTTTCTGTGTAGAATCGAATTTACTAGTTTTTTTTCTGTGAAAATTCACGTACAATTTTTTACGATATTATCAATAATATAGGCTATGTTGAAAAACATTCCTTTTACAATTTAGAAGATTGGTGTAATGGTCTAAATTGAAATATTTCGATGGCATTGACAGACTTTTGGAGCTAAAAATCGAAGGAATTTGCCACTGACTACTGCTCGTGTCTCGGGATAATTGTAGTGATGAATCACATTTTACTAGTCTGTTCCCTTCCTACATTTTAGAACTAAAACGGTGGAAGGATTCCCAGAACTAAATCATAAAAGTTCAAATAAATAGACGTGGTATGTTAGTCTAGATTTTATTTTTGATTATTTATCCGTTATTTTACCGGGTAAATTGACTGAGAACACGTTTTTATTTACAGCAACGACCTGGGGAATAGTTACAGGGGAGAGGAGGGGGATGAATGAGACAATTGTAAACTGGGGATTATTGGGTGACCATGATGGTTTGAGGGCCAGATTGGGAATTAGCCAAAGAGGGTGAACAGATTAGCCAAAGAGGGTGAACAGTGAGACAGAGAAATATGTCAAATATACCAACGCGACGCAGTGTATTGACCTTGTCGGCATTCTTTCATAAGTACTGAGGGAGTCGTGAAGACCAGCATTACGATGACAAGGAAACCGTTCAACACTAGCCACTGGCCAAGCCACCTGCTATGAGGGCCAGCGGTTCGTTGGCACCTAGCGCCCCCTGGCGACCATAATTGCCATGGGCCTGCATGTCCTTAACGGATTGA
Organism: Oncorhynchus kisutch; assembly: GCF_002021735.2. Classification (NCBI taxonomy): domain Eukaryota; kingdom Metazoa; phylum Chordata; class Actinopteri; order Salmoniformes; family Salmonidae; genus Oncorhynchus; species Oncorhynchus kisutch. Next base: position 18,865,446 of record NC_034186.2, on the reverse strand, counting down.
GCTATGTTGCACATCAATTAGGTTACTACTAAAAGCTCCACAAAGTGATCCAATGAAACATTATAGAAAAGCCAGAAAATAAGTGATGGTGATTTTTGGAAGCTCATTCTTATCTGAAAATGTTTGGTCCATGGGACTTCAGTTCACCCTCCCTCCTCAATGAAAAGATGGAAGCAAGTTCCAAAAATCCCCAAAGGTAGGAAAGGTAGGCCTCCCAAACTCGGTCCTCGGGACCCCAAGGTATCTAAGTTTAGATTGTTGCTCTAACACTACACAGTTGATTCAAATAATCAACTAATCACCAAGCTTTGATCATTTGATTAAGCTGTGTCGTGTTAGGGCAAAACCCAAAACGTGCACCCCTTGGTGTCCCGAGGACCGAGTTTGGGGAACGCTGGACTACAGTGTCAAGGAGCGTCACATCAGGGGCTGTAAACCTAAGTCTGTTTCTATGGTGCCAGCTCTCTCTGAAATCACAACATTGCCTACAATAACAGAGATATGTATTAAAGATAATATTCTCGTATTCCTTTTTATTGGGGGAATGTTAGTTTGATTTGTTTTCTCAACTCACACAACTCTCAATGTAATGGCCATGATGCATGGGGTCAGTCAAGAGAAGTAGGCTGGATGCACAACGTGGGTGGCCAGGAGCAATTTACAACCACAGGAAGCTCTCAAACTTGTCAAGAGGGCTGCAAACTAGTTCTAAACTAACGTTATATACATGGGTGGCTCCTCCTTTGTTAAGGACAAAAGATACATAATAGTGACAGAAAAATAGTATGGGTGTTGATGAAGGTCAAGGTGATGATAGCTGCTTAGCCTTTAATGTTACAACATACTCTACTACTCTAAATTCGCCTTGGTCATGAACTACATGAACCCCCCCATCCCCCATTCAGTGGTGTACTGCAGTTTTGCGGGGCCGCAATGTTGGCAAATAGCTAACATCCTACAATTTTGTCATGTTGCAAAGAGAGAAAAAATGCATCTTCATAGCTAATCTTATACTATTCTATATATTTTGCAAGGAGGCTGAGAGAAAATGTTTCTGTTTTAATGCTAATTTCCTGCAATTCTACTCATTGCCATGGGGCAGAGAGGAAAATTGGCAGTTTTATAGCTAATCTCATGCTATTCTAAACAGTTTTGGCTTATGATGTTTCATATCCTATTTGGGAAGTGGTTATGTCATAAACCCTTGAAGTTCAAGGATAAATCGAAACCAGTCTAATTGGAATAAATTACACTTTGGATGGTGTATCAACACACCCAGTCACTACAAAGATACAGGCGTCCTTCCTAACTCAGTTGCCGGAGAGAAAGGAAACCGCTCAGGGATTTCACCATGAGGCCAATGGTAACTTTAAAACAGTTTAATGGATGTGAGTTTAATGGCTGTGATGGGAGAAAACTGAGGATGGATCAACAAAATTGTAGTTGCTCCACAATACTAACCTAATTGACAGACTGAAAAGAAGAAAGCCTGTACAGAATACAAATATTCAAAATATGCATCCTGTTTTCAACAGGGCACTAAAGTAATACTGCAAAAAAAGTGGCACAGCAATTCACTTTTGTCCTGAATACAGTGTTCTGTTTGTGGCAAATCCAATACAACACATTACTGAGTTCCACTCTCCATATTTTCAAGCATAGTGGTGGCTGCATCATGTTATGGGTATGTTTTTCAGGATAAAAAATAAACAAAATGGAGCTAAGCACAGGCAAAATCCTAGAGGAAAACATGGTTCAGTCTGCTGTCCACCAGACACTGGGTTGACTTAGGCATGTGAATACTTATGCAAATTAGATATTTATGCATTTCATTTTCAATAAATTAGAAAAAATGTTTTTTTTTAAATGTTTTAACTTTTTCATTGTAGGGTATTGTGCGTACATTGGTCAGAAAAAAATGTCATCCATTTTCAATTCAGGCTATAACACGACAAAATGTGGAATAAGTCAAGGGGTAGGAATACTTTCTGAAAACACTGTAATCATAAATACAGTTTATACAGGTTTTATGAAACTGTTATGTGTACATAGCCTCTAAAATATATGTAAACAGACCATAAAAGTGTTTGGCTGTGGATTGACTGCATTCTTTAAATGGAATGTTGGCATATTGGCAGTTAATCTGTAAAATGTATGGAATCATCCTCTAAAACTGTCTGGTTAGCTAACATACAGTGGAGATAAATTCTTGAAATTCATTATCTTCCACAATATTTTATCACAGCACTGGCAAACCATGGTTGACCAACTCCCTGAGAAAAACGGCTGACCTTCACCCCCCCGTCATGTCAAGAGAGACCCAGCTAAGTATCTCACTGAGGATTTGAGTCCACTGCAACTTGTGAGGCGTCACTGCCACCATGTGTTTTAATGCCTATGTTGCATTCTATTAAAACTTCCCAGGTGATCCTGTACAACCTCTCTCAGCACTTTGGCACCCTCTAATGTTAGAGAGAGAGAGACACACACACACACACACACACACGCGCGCGCACGCACACACGCACGCACACATACCTAAAAATGCCCCACTCTGACACCACCACTGTCGTCTCCTCTACCTCCCATGCTGTATATCACTCCTCCCTCTCTCTCCCTCATTCCTCCCTCCCTCCCTTCCCTCACTCCTCCCTCCCCTCACACTTTCTTCCCTCCTCCCTCCCCCTCACTCCTCCCTCCCTCCCCCTCACTACTTCCTCCCTTCCCTTCACTCCCCTCCCTCCTCACTCACCTCCCATTCCTCCCATCTCCCCCTCACTCACCACATTAGTCACAGGCCACTTGACAACATGGCCCCCATCCTCACCACACACAAAAGTATTTGGTTGATTATCCTGCTCCATTCGATGAGAGAGAGAGAGCGAGAGCGAGACAGAGAGAGCGAGACACCATGTGTTTTTGGCTTTTGGAATGACACAAACTGACAAAGCATTACAGTGCCATCTACAGGTATTGCCATTTTGATGCACATGCATGGCAGTTAAAAACATATCGCAACCAGGCAGTCTTCCTGTATAAAAACTTGGCATTAGACCTTTTCAGTAGATATAGTCCAAAAAACATCCTCATCCTTCCATTGAGAAATTCACATACATTTTTCCTCACAATATGTTATCATTGTATCAATTTGATCACTTTTATCAATTCAAACAAACTCCAGTTCGTCAGGATGGATTGTAAATTTCATTGTGGGCAATTCCACTTCACTCAGTCATCAACTATGTTTATATTAAAGAAGTTAATTAAGCACAGCAGGATTCCAAAATATTCAGAACACCCATATCCGCAAACCGATACACAAACCCAAAGAGCCTATTGAAATAGATTTTCAAATAAATAACTGCCAATCACCCGTGTGTGAAGAATTCATCCAGTGCAGTCTGCCGGCTGGTATTGGTTTGGAGCTAAACGAGCGAGAGAGAGAGAGATTATCCGGCAGGGAAAGCATGCAGCCCTCTAGGCCAGTTGTAGGATACACAATCTGCAATCCATTGGAGGAGTGCTGGTTATTTTCCAGTCATGGTTAGAAAGGTTACATCTTTTGTCAAATTGACACCAAAAGGGATTTTTTTTTTGCATTTTAGCTAACCCTAACACTTTTCCTAACCTTAACCAAATTCTCCTAACCTGCTAAGTTAATTATCCTAACATGCTGCGTAAGCTCAGTGCATTATTAATCTCATATGTATATACTGTATTCTATACTATTCTACTGTATCTTAGTCTATGCCGCTCTGACGTTGCTCGTCCATATATTTATATATTCTTAATTCCATTCCTTTACTTAGATTTGTGTGTATAGGGTACATGTTGTGTGAAATTGGTAGATATTACTTGTTAGATATTGTTGCACTGTCGGAACTAGAAGCACAAGCATTTCACTACACCCGCTATAACATTTCCTAACCTGCTACAAAAAGTCACATCTGACAATAGCTGTATGCTTTCTAGTCAAAACCTTATTTTCCTCATGGAATGGCCAGACCAGTCTGTTGGAGGGAGCATCATGTTTTGGGGCTGCTTTGCTGCCTCAGGGCCTGGACGCCTCGCAATCATTGATTCGTCATTTCGTCATTTCCAGTCACAACTTGCAGACTTGTTTACGTGTTGCTGTGCGTTTTGTTGCCAACCTTACTTTGCTACTTGACAATTCTCTGTTTTTTTCAGTTTATATTTTTAGTTTTTCCCTCACTCAACTTTTTTCATTCAACTTTTTCACTCCGGACGCTTTATCTGGACATGGTTCGTCAGGACTTCCAACAGCCGAAGCTAAGTAGTAACATTAACATGATGCCTTCTAATTGCAGTCGCTGTACTCATAATATACAGGAGAACGGTCGCCTTACGGCGAGGATAGCTGTGCTGCAAGCCCAGCTTCAGATGCAATCGTTAGGCAAGGGTAATTTAAGTGTAGGAAAGGATGAAACAGCGTCTGTGCCACTAGTAAGTACAGACAGTAATGTCAGTATAAATCCCCTCGCACATTCCCCGCAGCCGGACAACTTTCTCATGGCTTATGGAGGGAAATGCTGTAGGAATGCTCAACCGGTGTCGCTCATTCAGCCGACAGAAACTTTCAACCGGTTTCCCCCATTAAGCAGGGGGAAACCGGTTAGGAATCTGAGGCCGAGTAGGAGTCTGAGGCCGAGCCTTCTCTTGTCTCTACTCCTCCCGTTACGGGGTCTGAGACGCCGAAGCTTCCCACCATTAGCACTGACAGGTTGAAAACCCTAGTCATTGGCGACTCCATTACCTGCAGTAAAAAGAATCACCCAGCGATCAAACACTGTTTACCAGGGGGCAGGGCTACCGACGTTAAGGCTAATCTGAAGATGGAGCTGGCTAAAGCTATAACTGGCGAGTGTAGAGAGTATAGAGATATTGTTATTCACGTCGGCACCAATGATGTTAGGATGAAACAGTCAGAGGTCACCAAGCGCAACATAGTTTCAGCGTGTAAATCAGCTAGAAAGATGTGTCGGCATCGAGTAATTGTCTCTGGTCCCCTCCCAGTTAGGGGGAGTGATGAGCTCTACAGCAGTCTCACAACTCAATCGGTTGAAAACTGTTTTCTGCCCCTCCCAAAAGATAGAATTTGTAGATAATTGGCCCTCTTTCTGGGACTCACCCACAAACAGGACCAAGCCTGGCCTGCTGAGGAGTGACGGACTCCATCCTAGCTGGAGGGGTGCTCTCATCTTATCTACCAACAGAGACAGGGCTCTAACTCCTCTAGCTCCACAATTAAATAGGGTGCAGGCCAGGCAGCAGGCTGTTAGCCAGCCTGCCAGCTTAGTAGAGTCTGCCACTAGCACAGTCAGTGTAGTCAGGTCAGCTATCCCCATTGAGACCGTGTCTGTGCCTCGATCTAGGTTGGGCAAAACTAAACATGGCGGTGTTCGCCTTAGCAATCTCACTAGGATAAAGACTTCCTCCATTCCTGACATTATTGAAAGAGATCGTGATACCTCACATCTCAAAATAGGACTACTTAATGTTAGATCCCTCACTTCAAAGGCAGTTATAGTCAATTAACTAATCACTGATCATAATCTTGATGTGATTGGCCTGACTGAAACATGACTTAAGCCTGATGAATTTACTGTGTTAAATGAGGCCTCACCTCCTGGTTATACTAGTGACCATATCCCCCGTGCATCCCGCAAAGGCGGAGGTGTTGCTAACATTTACGATAGCAAATTTCAATTTACAAAGAAAAAAAATGACGTTTTCATCTTTTGAGCTTCTAGTCATGAAATCTGCAGCCTACTCAATCACTTTTTATAGCTACTGTTTACAGGCTTCCTGGGCCATATAAAGCCTTCCTCACTGAGTTCCCTGAATTCCTATCAGACTTTGTAGTCATGGCAGATAAAATTCTAATTTTTGGTGACTTTAGTATTCACATGGAAAAGTCCACAGACCCACTCCAAAAGGCTTTTGGAGCCATCATCGACTCAGTGGGTTTTGTCCAACATGTCTCTGGACCTACTCACTGTCACAGTCATACGCTGGACCTAGTTTTGTCCCATGGAATAAATGTTGTGGATCTTAATGTTTTTCCTCATAATCCTGGAATATCGGACCACCATTTTATTACGTTTGCAATCGCAACAAATAATCTGCTCAGACCCCAACCAAGGAGCATCAAAGTCGTGCTATAAATTCTCAGACAACACAAAGATTCCTTGATGCCCTTCCAGACTCCCTCTGCCTACCCAAGGACGTCAGAGGACAAAAATCAGTTAACCACCTAACTGAGGAACTCAATTTAACCTTGCGCAATACCCTCGATGCAGGTGCACCCCTAAAAACTAAAAACATTTCTCATAAGAAACTAGCTCCCTGGTATACAGAAAATACCCGAGCTCTGAAGCAAGCTTCCAGAAAATTGGAAAGGAAATGGCGCCACACCAAACTGGAAGTCTTCCGACTAGACAGTACCGTGCAGTATCGAAGAGCCCTCACTGCTGCTGATCATCCTCTTTTCCAACTTAATTGAGGAAAATAAGAACAATCCTAAATGTATTTTTGATACTGTCGCAAAGCTAACTAAAAAGCAGCATTACCCAAGTGAGGATGGCTTTTACTTCAGCAGTAATAAATTCATGAACTTCTTTGAGGAAAAGATCATGATCATTAGAAAGTAAATTACGGACTCCTCTTTAAATCTGCGTATTCCTCCAAAGCTCAGTTGTCCTGAGTCTGCACAACTCTGCCAGGACCTAGGATCAAGAGAGACACTCAAGTGTTTTAGTACTATATCTCTTGACACAATGATGAAAATAATCATGGCCTCTAAACCTTCAAGCTGCATACTGGACCCTATTCCACCTAAACTACTGAAAGAGCTGCTTCCTGTGCTTGGTCCTCCTATGTTGAACATAATAAACGGCTCTTTATCCACCGGATGTGTACCAAACTCACTAAAATAAAGCCTCTCTTGAAAAAGCCAAACCTTGACCCAGAAAATATAAAAAACTATCGGCCTATATCGAATCTTCCATTCCTCTCAACATTTTTAGAAAAGGCTGTTGCGCAACAACTCACTGCCTTCCTGAAGACAAACAATGTATACGAAATACTTCAGTCTGGTTTTAGACCCCATCATAGCACTGAGACTGCACTTGTGGAGGTGGTAAATGACCTTTTAATGGCGTCAGACCGAGGCTCTGCATCTGTCCTCGTGCTCCTAGACCTTAGTGCTGCTTATGATACCATCGATCACCACATTCTTTTGGAGAGATTGGAAACCCAAATTGATCTACACGGAAAAGTTCTGGCCTGGTTTACATCTTATCTGTTGGAAAGATATCAGTTTGTCTCTGTGAATGGTTTGTCCTCTGACAAATCAACTGTAAATTTCGGTGTTCCTCAAGGTTCCGTTTTAGGACCACTATTGTGTTCACTATATATCTTACCTCTTGGGGATGTCATTAGAAAATATAATGTTAACTTTCACTGCTATGCGGATGACACACAGCTGTACATTTCAATGAAACATGGTGAAGCCCCAAAATTGCCCTCGCTAGAAGCCTGTGTTTCAGACATAAGGAAGTGGATGGCTGCAAACGTTCTACTTTTAAACTCAGACAAAACAGAGATTCTTGTTTTAGGTCCCAAGAAACAAAGAGATCTTCTGTTGAATCTGACAATTAATTTTGATGGTTGTACAGTCATCTCAAATAAAACGGTGAAGGACCTCGGAGTTCCTCTGGACCCAAATCTTTTGATGAACATATCAAGACTGTGACAATGACAGCTTTTTTCCATCTACGTAACATTGCAAAAATCTGAAACTTTCTGTCCGAAAATTATGCAGAAAATGTAATCCATGCTTTTGTTACTTTTAGGTTAGACTACTGCAATGATTTACTTTCCGACTACCTGGATAAAGCACTAATTAAACTTCAGTTAGAGCTAAATACAGCTGCTAGAATCCTGACTAGAACTAAATGACGAAAAAAAATTATCATATTACTCCAGTGCTAGCCTCCCTACACTGGCTTCCTGTTAAGGCAAGGGCTGAGTTCCAGGTTTTACTGCTAACTTACAAAGAATTACATGGGCTTGCTCCTACCTATCTTTCTGATTTGGTCCTGCCGTACATACCTACACGTACGCTACGGTCACAAGACGCAGGCCTCCTAATTGTCCCTAGAATTTCTAAGCAAATAGCTGGAAGCAGTGCTTTCTCCCATAGAGCTCCATTTTTATGGAATGGTCTGCCTACCCATGTGAGAGACGCAGACTTGGTCTCAACCTTTAAGTCTTTACTGAAGACTCCTCTCTTTAGTGGGTCATATGATTGAGTGTAGTCTGCCTATCCATCAGAGATGCAGACTCGGTCTCGACTTTACTCGACATCAGGAGTCCCTCCTGTCTCAGCCTCCAGTATTTATGCTGCAGTAGTTTATGTGTCGGGGGGCTAGGGTCAGTTTGTTATATCTGGAGTACTTCTCCTGTCTTATCCGGTGTCCTGTGTGAATTTAAGTATGCTCTAATTCTCTCTTTCTTTCTCTCTCTCGGAGGACCTGAGCCCTAGGACCATGCCTCAGGACTACCTGGCATGATGACTCCTTGCTGTCCCCAGTCCACCTGGCCATGCTGATGCTCCAGTTTCAACTGTTCTGCCTGCGGCTATGGAACCTGTTCACCGGACGTGCTACCTGTCCCAGACCTGCTGTTTTCAACTCTCTAGAGACAGCAGGAGTGGTAGAGATACTCTTAATGATCGGCTATGAAAAGCCAACTCACATTTACTCCTGAGGTGCTGACTTGCTGCACCCTCGACAACCACTGTGATTATTATTATTTGACCATGCTGGTCATTTATGAACATTTGAACATCTTGGCCATTTTCTGTTATAATCTCCACCCGGCACAACCAGAAGAAGACTGGCCACCCCTCATAGCCTGGTTCCTCTCTTGGTTTCTCCTTGGTTTTGGCCTTTCTAGGGAGTTTTTCCTAGCCACCGTGCTTCTACATCTGCATTGCTTGCTGTTTGGGGATTTAGGCTGGGTATCTGTACAGCACTTTGAGATATCAGCTGATGTAAGAAGGGCTATATAAATACATTTGATTTGATTTGATTGAGGGAACAATGAATTCAAAAGTGTATCAAACACAACAAGAAAATGACCCAAAGCATACAAGTAAATTAACTAAAGAATGGCTGAAAATGAAGAAGATTCCTGTTTTGGCATGGCAGAGTCCTGACCTTAACCCAATTGAGATGCTGTGGCATGACCTGAAGAGAGCTGTGCAATCAAGACAACCCAGAAATACTGATGAACTGAAACACATTTGTAGGGAGGAATGTAACAAAATGCCTCCTCAACATTGTGCATGTCTTATAAGCAGCTACAGGAAATGTTTGGTGGAGGTTGTTGCTGCTAAAGGAGGATCTACAAGTTACTAAATTCAAGGGTTCACTTACTTTTTCCAGCCTGCACTGTGAATGATTTCTCAATGTCTTCAATAAAAAATTTAAAAGTACAACTGTTTGTGTGTTATTAGTTTAGTCAGATTGTGTTTGTCTATTATTAAGACTTAGATGAAGATCAGACCACATTTTATGAGCAATCAATGCAGAAATCCAGGTCATTCCAGAGTTCAAACTTTTCATGCAACTGTATATTGAGTTTTTTTATTCATCTTTAAAAATGTTAGCATTTTTCTTCTACTTTGACATTATAGAATATTTTGTGTAGATCGTTGACAAAAAATGACAATTTAATACATTTGAATCCCTTTTAGTAACACAATAAAATGTGAAGAAATCCAAGGGGATTATAGACTTTCTATAGGCACTGTATATTGTATATACAGCTGAAGTCGGAAGTTTACATACACCTAGGTTGGAGTCAATTAAACTCGTTTTTCAACCACTCCACAAATTTCTTGTTACAAACTATAGTTTTGCCAAATTGGTTAGGACATCTACTTTGTGCATGACACAAGTAATTTTTCAAACAATTGTTTACAGACAGATGATTTCACTTATAATTCACTTTATCACAATTCCATTGGGTCAGAAGACTACATACACTAAGTTGACTGTGCCTTTACACAGCTTGGAAAATTCCAGAAAATTATGTCATGGCTTTAGAAGCTTCTGATAGGCTAATTGACATCCTTTGAGTCAATTGGAGGTGTATCTGCAGATGTATTTCAAAGCCTAACTTCAAACTCAGTGCCTCTTTTCTTGACATCATGGGAAAATCAAAAGAAATCAGCCACGACTTCAGAAAAAAGACCGTAGACCTCCACAAGTCTGGTTCATCCTTGGGAGCAATTTCCAAAGGTACCACGTTCATCTGTACAAACAATAGTACGCAAGTATAAACACCATGGGACCACGTAGCCGTCATACCGGTCAGGAAGGAGACGCGTTCTGTCTCCTAGAGATGAATGTACTTTGGTACAAAAAGTGCAAATCAATCCCAGAACAGCAAAGGACCTTGTGAAGATGCTAGAGGAAACAGGTACAAAATTATCTATATCCACAATAAAACGAGTCCTATATCAACATAACCTTAAAGGCCGCCAAGCAAGGAAGAAGCCACTGCTCCAAAACCGCAATAAAAAAGCCAGACTACGGTTTACAACTGCACATGGGGACAAAGGTAGCACTTTTTGGAGAAATGTCCTCTGGTCTGACGAAACAAAAATAGAACTGCTTGGCCATAATGACCATCGTTATGTTTGGAGGAAAAAGGGGGAGGCTTGCAAGCCGAAGAACACCACCCCAACCGTGAAGCACGGGGGTGGCAGCATCATGTTGTGGGGTGCTTTGCTGTAGGAGGGACTGGTGCACTTCACAAAGGAAGTGAGGAAGGAACATTATGTGGATATATTGAAGCAACATCTCAAGACATCAGTCAGGAAGTTTAAGCTTGGTCGCAAATGGGTCTTCCAAATGGACAATGACCCCAAGCATACTTCCAAAGTTGTGGCAAAATGGCTTAAGGACAACAAAGTCAAGGTATTGGAGTGGCCATTAAAAAGCAGTGACCTCACTCTTATAAAAGATTTGTGGGCAGAACTGAAAAAGCGTCCAACTTCAAAATTCACCCAACTTATTGTGGGAAGCTTGTGGAAATCTACCCGAAACGTTTGACCCAAGTTAAACAATTTAAAGGCAATGCTACCAAATACTAATTGAGTGTATGTAAACTTCTGACTCAGTGGGAATGTGATGAAGGAAATAAAAGCTGAAATAAATCATTCTCTATACTATTATTCTGACATTTCAGATTCTTAAAATAAAGTGGTGATCCTAACTGACCAAAGACAGGGAATATTTTACGAGGATTAAATGTCAGGAATTGTGAAAAACTGAGTTTAAATGTATTTGGCTAAGGTGTATGTAAACTTCTGACTTCAACTGTATGTCTTTAGTATTTGACAGATAGAAAAATGACAAAAGTATTTATCCACAATCTGCTCTGGACAAGTCTGGTCCTGAACCCTATACTACCAATCAGGTTTCAGAAGTTAGCGAGGTAACTTTGGTCTACTCTGAGTTCAACTCGAGATAACCAGTATCACAAAAGTCTCTCACCTTTTAGCCAGGTACGAATCATTCATAGCTAACCTGCTCCAAGGCAGGCTAACTTTGGTGCTAACTCAATTTATCCTGAACATAGTGTCTGAGCCATGAGTTGAGGACCAATTAAATCAGATACCCTCCCTCTCTCAAAGATTGTCATCATCCACTTCATATGCAACCTGGACTCAAGAGCATTTCATATTATTCTGTATGTAAATCAGTGAATCTTCTTTCAGTATAATATGTTAAATTTCATATGGACTGTATTAATTTGTGGATTGCCATCACCCATTTCATATAATATGTTACAAATTTGCAAATGTATGATTATGTTAACTATGTGGCTAACATTAGCTAGTTGGCTAACATTAGCTAGGCTAAGGGTTAGGGTTAAGGTTAGGGTTAAGTTTAGGAGTTAGGTTAAAGGGTTCATGTTTGGGTTAGGGGAAGGGTTAGCTAAAAGGGTAAAGGTTAGGGTTAGGGGAAGGGTTAGCTATATGGCTAAGTAGTTGCAAAGTAGCTAAAAAGTAGTAAGTAGTTCAAAGTTGTTAAAATGCTAAATTTGTCGTCGAACTCGCAACCTTTGGAGTGCTAGACATTTGTGTTTTACACCAACCTACCCACCCTCCTTTTGTTTTTGGCTTAAGTAACCATCTGTCTTAGGTAACAATACCAAACAGAACATATTATACTAATTTCAGTATCTCGGGTTTTACATTTACGGTGTTAGGTCTAGTGTATGAAACCGGGCTGTCATTTGATGATGAAATATTTGATGAATTAAACGTATTTTTGCGTGTAAAAAACAGTAATGTCAAGATACCTATCGCATTACACATTTAGTAATGACAACATTTGCTTTCCAAACTGTACTTTTTCTAGGCGATTGTATTTTTAAATTTGCAAAAGGCAAAGTGACAACCGCAACCAAACATGGACATATAATGCACAGATGGCAGTTTCCATTCAAGTCTAGACTGCAAGCCATTGCTAGAGTAGCCCTTCCCATGAGTCAAATTGCAAAGGTTTTGAGGTTGTAAATCCTTCTATGGATTATATTTCTATGGCCACATCGCAACAAGCTGTTCCACAGATAGAAGAAGCAGCGATAGGAGTGGGAAAAATGTGCTCCTGCATTTAGAAGCACACCAAAGACGGCATTAAAGATAAGTAATAAAAATATAGGCAACACTAAAAAAGACCATAGCCTGCTGAATTTGCAAGATAACCTGTTTTTTCATTTTGATTTCAGCACAAATTAAAATGTGGCACTGAATACTGACTCTCCCGTGGATTGATATTTCAGAATTGTGTCAATGAAGCGTTAAGCTAGCCACATGCGAGCGACATGCACGTGCAGTTACAAGCCTGCTAGAGTTAGCGGCAGGCTGACGAGTAATATCTACCATTGTAGGCCTGGCTGGAATGTGAATACAGTTTGACACCACATCTTAGTTTCCTTCTAGCTTTCTTAGAAGTAGACTGGGGAAGTGCTTGCTGTTGTTAAATCAAACCTGTTTGAAAATCATTTGAAATTGATGTGCCTTGGTTTGAGAGCAGCACGGTTTAACTGTCCTGTTGCATAACAATCACATTTTGGAACATTCATTCATCATGGGCATAGAAAAACTCACGCTGGGGGGACAGTTAGAGATATTTGGAACTCACACATGAAAAGGTTAAACAGGTTAACATTCATAAGGCAGCAAGGCTAACCAGCTGGCAAGTGTCTTCACTGACATTTTCAGACTCTTCCTGACCCAGTCTGTAATACCTAAATGTTTCAAGCAGACCACCAGAGTCCCTGTGAACAAGAATGCCAAGGTAACCTGTCTAAATGACTACTGCCCGTAGCACTCACATCTGATGGGCCCTTAGATCCTCAAATAGTTCATCTTGACTGACTGCATCACCATTTTGTATGCTGGCTAACAATTGCAAGGTGCTACAGAAGGTAGTGCTTACGACCCAGTACATCAATGGGGTCGAGCTCCCGGCTATCCAGGACCTCTATACCAGGCGGTGTCAGAGGATGGCCCTAGAAATGTTCAAAGATTCCAGCTACCCAAGGGATAGACTGTTCTCTCTGCTACTGCATGGGAAGCAGTACCATTCCACCAAGTCTGGAACCAACAGGACCCTGAACATCTTGTACCCCCAATCCATAACACTGCAAATAGTTAGTTTGGGCAGATATTTGGTAAACTATTTAACAATCTGCATTGACCCTTTTTGCACTAACTTTTTTGACTCATCACATACGCTGTTGCTACTATTTACTATCTGTCACTTTATTCCTAGTTGTTTGTACATATCTACCTCAATGACCTCGTACCCCTGCACATTGACTCTGTACTGGTACCTCTTGTATAAAGCCAAGTTATCATTACTCATTGTGTATCTATTATTACTTTAATTATTAAGTGTTTTACCTTTCTTTTATTTCTCTATTTTCTTTCTCACTGCATTGTTGGGAAGGTCCCATAAGTAAGCATTTCACTGTTAGTCCACACCTGTTGTTTATTAAGCATGTAATGAACACAATTTGATTTGATGATTTGATCTCAAGCTGGTAGGATGGCCACTAGATGGAGCCATAGTCCATTTATTTCAGTCTTCCACCTTAAAAGTAGGCCTACATTCAACATGAATTGTAACTATCACAGAGACCACACAGACCAGTGAGAGAGAGAAAGACAGAGACATAGACAGAATGAGCATCCCAAATCTGCTGCTATTGTATTGTTATCGTTGATGTTGATATATTTGTACACAAACAGAAAACTCAAATCATTTATCCACTTAAAGCTGCAATATGTAACTTTTCTGGTGACCCTACAAAATTCATATAGAAAGGGTGAGTTATAGATCTATCATTCTCATTGAAAGCAAGTCTAAGAGGCAGTATATCTGTTCTATGTGCACTATTTCTATGCTTCCCGTTTTTAAGTTTAGTTTTTGCTTATTTTACTTTCAGTTTTGTACATCAGCTTCAAAGAGCTGAAAATACAATACGTTTGGTTATTGACAATATATTTCACAGTGGTTTAGATGGTACAATGATTCTCTACACTATACTTGCTTGTTTTATCACATAAACTGAAATTAGGCGAACTATTAGAATTATAGCAACCTGGAAATGGCGGGGAGATTTCTCCACCGTGCATCTTTGTGAGAATGTTTCGGGCATTTTTCCCCGCTCCCCTCTCTCTCTCTCTCTCTCTCTCTCTCTGCCCCTCTGTCTCTCTCTAATCTGTTTTTCTCCAATAACCCAGCTTCTTACTCTATAAGTGTGTTCTGTTTACTGCAGTTCTAAAAACACTGTGCGGTCACATCTCCATAAATGTGGCCCTCTGCAGCTCGTTTGTTTACAAGTTCTTAAAAAGTTTGCAATCCTGAAAAATCTGCTACGAGGCCGGGGGGTAGAGGTCTGGTGACGCGGAAGACTTTCCGCTGTGGAACCAGGCAGGCTGGCCCAGGCTGTAGATGGCGCAATGAGACAACACAAAACATGGAAATTCCTAAATCGCCAACGTCGTCAGTCGAGTTTGTAAACAATCTAAACTGTTGTAAGCCTACGTAAATAGAAATGACCTAGGCCTACTCTACTTAACACTCACCAAGTATTCGGGAAAAGTACATTAGATTGTATTAAACACCAGCTGCCTTTGATCTCACGAAGTCTATGGGTAAATATTGATAATGCAGCTCACTGTCTACGATAAAGACATGCAGCGAGTTGTGTAGCCGTCGCCTTATTTAATTTCCCCCCATTCTTACTATACCATAAAATAAAAATCCTTACATAATTATCCCCGTGGTTCAAAGTATACAATGCTTCTCTTCAAAGGATCATTCGTTTTCCACAACATTTATATCTAGTTATTAAATGGGATTGTTTTAAAATGTACCTAGAATCGACGCTTTTGATTTACCTTTGCTTCACCTTCTTTAAGCACGTTTTTTACGTTACAAAGTGTTATCATACAAAACAAAGACGTTGAATTTGGTTATTAATAGTATGCCTGTGAATGCCAAATAATCAAATTTACACCGACTCAAATCTAATATGAATCACAAATCTCCATAAATGATCAACAAAGATAATAGGCCTATAATAATCGTAAATTCCAATGATTAGCCTATAATTAGCATGCTATATTTCTGAGAGACAAGAAGGCAGGTATAGCAGAAAATATATCAGCTTTATTGAAACACTTTACAACGAGGAAAATTAAGCTAATCTCAAAAAGGGTATACAATAAGTGCAAATTTGTTGCAATTTTTGTTATAAAAAGCTTTGTGTATGTGCATGTACTTTTATAGATCAGAACAGAGGCCTAGTTACATAAAATATAGGCTATTTGTTTGCACAAGTAATGACAGCAAACACATAATTAAAATCGTTTTGAAACTTATTTTGAAGAAGAAAACGTTGGCCAATAGAGAACAGAATAAGGCAAAGTGGTTTCATTGTCATAAGCGTTTGTGCTTTCCCACTGGGCAAAAACGGGTTGAACGTTGTTTCCACATCATTTCAACCAACAACAAAAAAATCTATGTGATGACGTCGAATCAACGTGGAAACCCCATTCCCAACTGAGCACGCACTGATTGAATCAACGTTGTTTCCACATCATTTTAATGAAATGAAGTTGAACCAACATGGAATAGACGTTGAATTGACGTCTGTGCCCAGTGGGTTTCATCTTTTTCCCCCCTAACTTTTAACCTGAACCCAATGACGTGGTGATTTTGGGGGGGATTTCCCGTTGAGTTCACAATAGTTGACAACTCAAACAAATGTAAATGAAAATTAGAGGTTGAACTGACATCTGTGCCCAGTGGGTCCTTCACTTCAGAAACAGTTAGTGCATAATATACTGTCCTTCATTTAGACCAATCAAGACGACGAAGGCCACTGAAAATATATCCTGACTCGAGAAGTTTTTCCAGACTCTCAAAAATTGGCTACTGTCCCCATTGTTCGATCTCATCAGTAAGATGACAGGCCATTTATTTGGGTTTAAACTGTCGCCAGACATGTATAGAATCAGTTTAAATTGCTCGATTTTGTGTTCATTCTCATCTCCAGAGCACAGTTTGGGCCTTTACGCGCACTACATTTCCTGCTCACATCACACACGGTTTGACGTCTTGACAAAGGCTTTGGTGATGGTGGTGATGGTGATGATGATGATAGTACGATCCACTGGCTGAGGGATGGAACGAGGAGATGCCGTTAAAATTCAGGACAAAATCCTTCCTGTCGACCACGGGTGAGGAGTGGCTTTGGTAGCGAGGGATCCCCACTGAGAGAGAGAGAGAGAGAGAGAGAGAGAGAGAGAGAGAGAGAGAGAGAGAGAGAGAGAGAGATTGGATCTCTTCAAAATATATGAACAATACAGTTCTTCTCCCCTCCTAACTTTAGCTTTCTATAAGTTTATATAATTGTTTTTACATACTCGTGTGTGGCATAGAGGAGCAGTCAGAAATATTAGTATTATTCAGAAATATTTATATATTGTAAATACTTTTCAACAACAAAAAAAAAACAGTTTTCTTTCAGAATATAGTATAATAACACTCTGACGTTTATGCATTACATTGACTATGTGTAAAAATGTGTTATAGTATTCAGTGTATTATGTAGCCTGTTTTTCTGATATAGATTTTAAGGTTTGAAATTGACACATCTTCCAATAATTTGGCCAGTAAACAATGCGGAGACGTAGTCCCATAACACCACGCGAATAAATAAGAAATCACTCTCAGTGAATCTATAGATTAAACCTAATCGATCACGGTAGGGACATTTGTTAATTTGTTATCTTACTAGACTATGTTATATTATGTTATGTTGTTATGTCGACCTGTAATACATTATTAATTGCTGAATAAACAGGAATTTGCTGGCCTTTTGAGAATAGGTCAAATAATGACCATGTCTCTGCCCTCAGTATTTCCATTTCAGGAGAATGCCACTAAAACAATCAATCCAAAGAAACTGCATGTGTTATGACTATTTCCTCTTCAGAATTATTCAAATTGAACCATGCAATTAATTCACTGTATACAATATGTTATTTGGATGTGTGCAAATTAGATGCATAGACCCTAGACATGTAGCCTCTGCTCATGCTGAGCTAAATATACATTCGAGCAGCAGTCTCCTTTAATTAAAAAAGCAGCCAAACGGAAATCACTATCATGACTTGACTTCTGAATCTCTGCATTCTCAATACTAGCATCTCTAATGTTTGTTTAGTTGAGTTGAGTTGGTGCACATATTTTGCGTGAGCCCCTCTCATTTGTGACTGTTGTAGTATGTGTACACAGATATTTGACCTAGAGAATGTTTAGTCTTAAATTTTTAGTCTTTAACTTAACATGATCTGGTTAGACTGAAGTTAAGAGTGATTTGATAGGCATATAATAATTAAACAGCCTCGTTATGTTTCAGTGCTTTTCTACACCAATTGGCATCCATATCGTTCAAAAAGAGGTATGAAATATTAATTAGGTCAGTGTGCTTATGTTTTCCCTCCTTGATTGTCCATTTCTCCTGAGGGCCATATAGACACATTACACTGTTTATCCTCGAGATCTGCAGTAGCAACATCACACGTGCTAATTCATCATAATTATAGGCCTTACGGCCTAAAATTATTTTCAGACAAATAATTGATTCGGTAAAATAAGAACATAGGTCCTATCATAGATAGGTATGTATATATCAGGACAGCTACACTGTCTGAGTGAGAGTGAGGAGAAGGAAATAGGGAGAGTGACAGAGAGCGTGATCCTCATCAAGTTCATAAGGACTCCAGATGTGACGCCAGTACCCGCAGTGTGCGGTGTTTTCTCTCCTCGAGACTGCAGGCATTTATCCTGATGGTCCTGCCTCGCGCTGCAGCCTTTGCGCCCCATTTTCAGAGACAACACACCCGCCGTGATTGACAGTCGTCATGAGGCGTGTAAGACCCCACTAGCACAGATAACAGCTTATCCTCTAAATAGTTACAAGAAGTCGCGTAAAGTTTAACAAGGCTTGGAGTCTCCTGTGGGTAGGTATAGGCCTATGCGCTTGTTTAAATCCTCTTCTTCAGTGTGGTCCGACTCGCACAGCCTTTGTTTAGGTAACCCCCGAGGCTAGAAGGAATAATTCCGCTCTCAGAAATCCCTTGGACTTTTGTTAAAGCCTCGATAAATTAGAAGCATTTTAAACAAGATGAACATGAACTAAATTACAAGTGGTCAACTGGCCTAAGGAGCAATGCGTATAATGTGGCTACAGTTTTCATTATGGCCCATTGCGTCGAGCTCCTATCCAAACATTTATGTAAACAAGAACGCAGCCCCATACATTATTTTTTCCCAAGGCCTAGCCTATATATTCAAGAACAGTTTTAAACTATTTTGTTCATTTCCGTTGTAAGAAGATGTGGTTGCTCTTATATTTCCCACCTCATCTGAATTGTCCTTATAATAATGCATGCATATTTGTGTCTTTGAGTCCCTCAAATAGGATTATTTTGGCCTATGTCATTCAAATTGTTTCCTCAGTTCCACAACAGAATATAGTTGCAAACTAATAATCAGAAATACAATACAACTATTTTAACCCATAAAATTGGGAAGCAATTTTGCCATAACACAACCTGCAATGTGAAGGAGATGCATCCACGTGAACCAGTCATTTTAATTAAATTATATGAATATAACATTACATCGAAAATGCATTAAGAGACATATGAATCTCCAACATAGTTTTATAGATGTATTACAAATGCAAGTCATTACATATTTAGTTCGCAACAACTCACTTTAATATTAGTCTAATTATTTTCTTTGCCAAAGTTTTGATTAATCTGCGTATCACACATATCAAAGTTGTAACTGTTAATGATATTCAACTAGACTACATTTGGTTCTGCATGTAGGAGATTGTTTAAAAGACCGTCTATAAGATTTTCGGCATATTGTCTATAAGGTAGGCCAACTATAATTTTCACAAATACAAATTTAGCAATTTTATAGGCTATTACGCATTGCGTAAAGTTGCGTTTTTAGCCTCCAGAAAACAGCATGACTGACCAAAGAGCAAGTAAATTGTCAACCTGCAAATATTTTTGTTTGACACGTGTATAAAAAATGCAGTACTTTTTGTGATTGACCAAGTGTTATTACGCATGACATTTCACATCTAATTATTAACGTGTTATGACTTGATTTACACAACGTTTATTACCTGAGATATCGGCGGTGTCCCTGGCGTTCTGGTGGAGGTAGCTCTGCTCCAGGGAGTAGGGGGACATACCAGAGTGTAGCCCAGAGGACGCCGGGCTGCTGGAGGCCAGAGGCTGCTGCTTGATGTACGGGGAGCCGCCGGGAGACGCCCAGTGTCCGGAGGTACTGGCATATGGAGAATGACCGTGACCGTCCAACGCACTGGCCATAGCCGGGGACGAGGGCACAGGGCTGCTGCTACTGTCCGGTCCACCGTATTCCCCGTTGGACGTTACCGGACAGCTGGCCATGTACGTGGACCCGGGGCTCGGGGACATGTGAGGTACGTGGTGGCCGCTAAGCCCGTCGTAGCCACCTGCCATGGAGTTGGTCATCATGTCCAAGTTGTAACTGTTGCTATGACACGCCAGAGACCCGGGCGCCTGAAACTCAAAGCTCTGCGGCAAAATGGACGTACCGAAGCCTATCCCGTTCATCATCCGGTACATGGGCTTTAGGGCTTGGCATTTTCTCCGGAAGCCCCTGGGTCTGCGGCGGAATGAGCCCTCTTCGAACATGAACTCGCTGGCCGGGTCGATGGTCCAGTAGTGGCCTTTACCTGGCCTGCCCAGCCCTTTTGGCAGCTTGATAAAGCACTCGTTTAGGGAAAGGTTGTGCCGGACGGAGTTCTTCCAGCCCTGGTAGGATCCTCTGAAGAAGGGGAACCGGGCCTGGAGAAACTGATAGATCTCACTTAGAGTCAGCCTCTTGGTGGGTGAGCTCTGTATCGCCATGACGATGAGCGCAATGTAGGAGTAGGGAGGCTTCTCTGGTCGCCTCAGTCCGGAGCTCGCCTTCTTGCCTTTGGCCCCGGTCGAGGAACTGTCCATGGAGGCCTGTGGGCTTATCATGGCGGGGTGCAGGACACCGGAGCCCGGGCTGGACCTCAGGGGAGGCGGTGGGTCCAGCTGCTGCTGAGAGGTCTCGGTCGTCATCTCTGCTCCGCTGACGCACTGCGTAGCTGAGCAGTGACGTGGGGAGAGAACGAGAGATGGGGGAAAGATGAGAAAGAGAGATGGGGAAAGAGGAGAGTGAGATTGAGCAAGAGATCTAGAGAAAGAAAAAGGGACGTATATGATTCAAATAAGGTGATAGCAAGTAATGTCACTTCTACTCAAAGTCCTCTACAAATCACACACGCCGTTGGTCTTCGGAATTTAACAAAAAAGGGCTTGGAGAGGAAAAACTATCTTCCGTTCTGTTGGACTCTCCTATTACGCAGAAAATCTGCAGCGAGTTCGCAGTGTCAGAATGTGGGAGAGAGATTATAGAGCAGAGTATCCAGTGAGGGCTGGAGCGCTCGCTATAATGCAGCGTTTTGCGAAGGTTCAGTTCGACACAGAGGCTCCGGTGCGGTTCGGTATCACCGTGGCGGTGAGTGCAGCTCTGCGGCGCACCGGGTGGCCATCGCCCGCCTTAATCCCTAAAGGGGAGGAAACGCGAAGACTCCTCAATTTAGTGCGCGAGGCCGCTCAGCCAAACAAAACGCGACCACCTATCATTTCGTAAATCTTTCTTTCCTCTAAGACCCCCTCCCCGATCTCCAACCCCCCCTGAAATCAGTGACGACTAGAGCCCCCCTCCCCTCCCCTTCCACCGCCAGTCGCTGCAGCAGAGTCAAGCCCCTCTCTCTCTATCTCGCACCCCCTCCCTCTTCCACCCTCTCTCTTTCCCCTGCTCTCTGACATCTCAAAAACACGCAATTATGCCATCTATCAAACCTCCCCAGACATTCCAATCAACAGCGTCACACGCCAGCACACAAGGCAAAGAGCTCCATCTCCAACACTCTTCTTGCATGTTGTTGCCTGTTGCTAAGTGTCATTATAGTGAATAACGGAAACATTTTCTGTAATGAAATACTGAGGGTATAACAGTATAGGCAATTATATATTAGAGTAGGCCTCTTTAAGAAATAGAAATTGCTTATCTGTGTTGCCATGCAACAATATCATATTGGATGGCCTACCGATCCAGTAAAGGCGGTGTTGTAGAAGCGACACATAGAACAAACTGTAGGCTCATAAATCTCGTAGTATAAATCCTATCTCATGTTTTCCTAGTTCGCTCAGAACCCAACCGTAAGAGTCACTACCGGGGGAAAGGTGGTTGTATTTCGCTGGGGTGCATGCATGAGCAAGGGGGGGGGGGGGGGGGGGGGGGTTCTGAGTAAATGACTTTGACATGAGTGGAAGCAGGCTTTTTCCATCAAGAGCGGCCGGCCTTGGATACCACACACAGCGCACCAGTGTCAGTTTACAGCCCTAGGCTCGAGGCGGTCCCCTGGGCCCCGCGTTCATTAGAGAGAGAACCGAAATTAGGAGCGCGGGCGTCGACAGCTTCCTCCCCTATGAAGACAGACCATAATACAGATTTGTCCAACATAATGCAATTATTTAGTCTTAAAAGATAAAAGCCCTATGATCAATAATGATAACAACGAGAGAAATGGGATTTGTTCAGAAACGTGGCCTACAAATTCAGAGTGTATTAATCCTGTTACAAGGTTGACACTATATGACACTATATTGCAGGCCTGCATCATGTAGATAGCTTGTTTAATATTTATACTGTGATGACTTTTATGGTTACCTTTGTTATGCCTGCATTTGATAGGGCCTACACTTCCTCGTTTTCAGTTCAACCACCTAAAGTTATATATTTTTTAAAACATATTGAGCTAAATATTCGTTTATATAGCCTAGTAGTTAAATAATGCAATCATTTTCAGTCATTTTTCAGTATGTATATGCTTTGTAAATAGCCGACCTATTATGTTTGGTAGTTGTATACGTTTATAATAAACAGATCATTGTTACAGTTGAGTAGGTCTAGGCTATACAGAAATACAAAAAGACTACAAACAATATTTGTCCAAAATTGGTCATAGGCAAAAAATTATTAATATAACGTAAAATTTAGATTATCAATCTTAATTTGTACCGAAATCACATCACCCCATTCTGTTTGTATGCCTAGTCTCCCTCATTTCATTTCTACCACCTGGATTTGTTTTACACTGAGCTTTATTTTGTTTTATGCCGCTGAATTGAAACAGTTAGAAGGAAAGAGTAAACAACTGTATACAGTAGACTAGGCCTAAACCTCACATCAGAATATAATCATTTAAGGTTCAAGCTGGGGCTACGGGATTTAATTTCTGCATTTATGATACGGGCATTTTATATTGGGATAGTCGAGCTTTAGAAAGTCGACAGAAAATAAAATATGTAATAAACGAATCAGCTCCTCATCTATTTGTGTGTCTGTCTAACATTACCCCCGTCCTTTCATGTGTAGTCCTTAGATATAAAGAATTTTCAAACAATGGCCATCAATAATAACCTTTACACTTCACAACAAAGGATGTGAGGATAAAATCATTTTCCACCGTGACACAGAGAAGTTTGTGGAACCTAATGGCCTTAGAATTTCCTGCGACATCAGAACGTATGACCCCCGCAGTGATCAGGATGCCTCCGCGGCTAGGAGGAAACTTTGTTCTGCGCGAGAGCACTTTGAAGACTGGCCACTGCTTTTACGAGTTCACAGCAAAGCGCGTATAGGAGCTCTTATTATAGCTGTTTTGAAATATCTAGTAAACAACAATTATATCACATATTTACATGGGTTCTGGTTTTTAATAGTGATGGATATCCTTTGGCATTTCTGTCCGAGTTTGATCCTTTTAGCCTGAAGAACACCAGCCTAGAACAATATAAATTGTTGTTTTTATCTTTGGTAAATATTGAAGTGTCAACTATAATATTATAGCTAATATTGCTTTAACGTCCCTGATTATTTATACAAAGGCTTACACCATTCAAATATTAGTTCATGAAAAATGTGGCTCAGAATTCTGTTTATGAATGTGTATTTAATATGTAGGATATTGCTGAATAATAAATGAATGCAGCGGTGCATTACATAAATTAAAATGTTGCTTTATATTGTTTGACTTTTTGTTTTTGTTTTGATACGCCATAAAACGACACACTCTTTCCATAGAAACACAGGCCTGCTGGTTGTTGGCAGTGGTGGAAAAAGAAGAAAGGTATCATATTTGAGTAAAAGTAAAGATAACTTAATAGAAAATGACTCAAGTAAAAGTTAAAGTAACCCGGTAAAATACAACTTGAGTAAAAGTCTAAAAGCATTTGGTTTTAAATATACTTTAAGTATCAAAAGTAAAAGTAAAAGCGTGAATAATAAAAAAATACATTATATTAAGCAAACCAGACGGCACAATTTTCTTGTTTTTTAAATTTACGGATAGCCAGGTGTCCAACACTCAGACATAATTGACAAATGCTTCATTTGTGTTTAGTGAGTCCGCCAGATCAGAGGCAGCAGGGATGAGGAGTGTTGTTATCTTGATAAGTGTGTGAATTGGACCATGTCCTGTCCTGCTAAGCATTCAAAATGTAATGAGTACTTTTGGGTGTCAGGGAAAATATATGGAGTAAAAAGTACATTATTTTCTTTAGGAATGTAATTAAGTAAAAGTAAAAGTAGTCAAAAATATAAATAGTAAAGTACAGATACCCCAAAAAACAAGTTAAGTTGTACTTTCAAGTATTTTTTATGAAGTACTTTGCACCACAGGTTGTTGGTCCTTCTCATAGGCCTATAGCCTACTTTGACTCCTCACTTCTTTTGACAAGTGCCTACATCTTGCCTGAGCGTTTTTTTCACTCATTTTGAAGAGATTAAATATAGTTTAAATAGCTCTTTCCAGCGTATTTTAACGGCAATGTGCGTCTTTATGTCTTCTTTCAGGCGCCCCAGCAGCCGCGCTTCCTGTCCAGCTCAACTCTGGCTTTTGTGCTGAGAGTACCAGGTTCTTTCTCCAGAAGCTCAGGCGCGGTTCAGCGGCCTGCAGAGTGACTGACTGTTTGAACTTCCTAACATTGTGCCTGGACTCCAGGCCTAAACCCTGCTCCAGAACGACATAATATTTAGGTTTCTATTCAATCAATAGCGCTATTATATATCGCGATTGACAATTAAAGGCAATGTTCCCGCGGTGGCGGAGACTGCTTTCACGGTAAACACTGCTACGTCGGCTCAATCGGAAATGACATTTGAACGCGGATCTTCCGGGATACTTCGGCGATACGGATTGAATGGGGCACAGTATCTACTGCTCTCAGATTCAGGCATGCTATCAGTTTATTAGGATACGCCATATCTTTAACTGGTTCCTGTTCCACACACCAGAGAGAGCTAGTCCTAGGCTACAGAATGAAAACATAACGGTGGCCTACATTGATGGAGCGTTCACCTGTTATTGCCGTCGGTGCTAGTGCTCTGCCCAGTGCGTAACATACAGGTGTGCTGTTCCGGGATTTCACCTGCAGGTTGCAGCATTGTTCCTGGAACGGGACTCAACCCTCTTACCTGTCACCTAGACCGCCGGGTGCACGTTTTGGTTTTTGCCCTAGCACTACACAGCTAAACAAAGCTTGATGATGAGTTGGTTATGTGAATCAGCTGTGTAATGATAGGGGAAAAACTAAACGTGCATCCAAGGGGGGTCCCAGGACCGAGTTTGCAGACAGCTGAGTAAAACTATAGTGACATTTTTTATTTTTGTTAGCATAGTATAGTCCTAGGTCTATGCATCAATGTGCATGATTGAGGAGGATGGACAGGTCATGTTTTATGTCAAAATATTTGTACACATGCATTGTATTTGTAGAAACATGTATGGGCCTAAGCAAGAATGTCTTCCGTTCTATTTGTGCCCAGATCGACGAGGGACTGAAAGAAAGACAGGGTCAAATGCAAATGGGAAATGGCAAATGTATCAACACATTTACTCTTTTACTTTTCAGATTTGATCGTTTATCAATTGAGCAATTTTTGAGATTATCTTTCTCATTAGCCTATAGGCTCATTTCTCATTGGTCCACAATCAAATATTGTACTAGTCACGATATTTTATGTGTGTACTATTTTACAATGTTTGTCTAGATACAGCACTTGCTAGTGATAGTCTACAACTTTGTCAATAGCATTAGGCCTAACATTGTTAGGGTAACGGGAATCGTAATTAATGTGGGCAACACTACATGTGATGACGTCAAGGGTTTCCCTCAGGACGGTGGACAGCTCGAGACATCGCGTATGGACTGCATCCTTGCTTCTATGGATAACCCCCATATATCCACAGTCGGTGTTGAAAGGTCTAATCATTTAGTTTTTATTGGAAGTGTGTTGTGATCATTTATAGACTTGGCGCATGAAGTAGCCAGCCAAAATGATTGTTTCTCATTATTAAACCCTTACAATAGTCCAACCTGTGTTTTGGTCATTTCATTTTGAAACATTGTTTTGGTAAAAGTTATTTGTATAGCTTATCGTTTAGCAAATCAGGATATTTATTTAATGTTTGTCATGTATTTAAAAAAAAATCCTCAACATAGCCTATAGCAGGATGAAAAAGGTATAATATATATTTTTCAAATGTTGGTGATTTAAAAAAAACATGAAATGCACTGTTTTACAGTAATAATAATAATAATAATAATAATAATAATTAGTAGTAGTATGTATTAGCCTATTATTTCAGTATAACATTTTGAATTGCGTGACTTGAAACGAGAACAAGCTACAAGACAGAGTAAATTCAAATGTCATATTTGAACAAGCTAAATTTGTTTGTACAATGCTTATTGGAGACCCAGATCGCAGGCAAGTTTCTTACCCTCGTGTGAACGGCACAGAACAGATCATGTTTAATGAGTACACCATAGCTTGGGTGGCATGCTATGGTAGGCCTATAATTTATCCTTAAGCATAAACCATAGTTTACATTTAGAGATAGAGTGCATTTGTCCCAAGTCTGAGATTTCATCCTCGAACCTCGAAGAAGAGCTTGAGGAGACGTGTATGTTTTCACTGTGCTTAATAGATACTGTACATTATAACTACACATGATTTGCTATTGTGCAGCTAAATGTCCGTAATAACTGAACTCAACCCCCCTCACTCGGAACAACCTTCCTAGACGTGTGTTGCAGTTAAAGTTAATGATCCTTCGTGTAAAGCGTCAGATTCGATGGTTTACTTGACATAATTCAGCACTCCCCATTCTGGGACGGATCTCACCACCCTTAAATATTTAGAAATAGCTCAACCGAGCTGTAATTTGTGCCTAACAGTGTTGCTTCCTTAGCTGTGCTGTTCCGTGCGGTGCAGGCAGAGAGGAAGACAGAGGGGTGAAATGTAAGTATTGTAAATCTGTGAATGTATATCCCTCTCTGTGCCTAACATTGCTGTTTCCTAATTGTGCCTTGCCGTGCAGAGTAGGCAGATGTCTGAAATGATTGTATATCTTTTTCTTCATTCCTCTGGTACTTCAGCATGCTCGTTTAAGTGGTGAGGATGCCAAAACAGCGCCAGTGTTGCCAGGCGCTACGCCTTTCCAGTTCCAGGCAGATAGATATCGGATCTTCCTCTGATCACCCATGCAAACTTTTTCCGCCCTCTGATTCCAAACACACTTCAAGTAGGCCTATACTTAATGGAAAAATATAGATTATTCTTTATTTTCCTTTAGGTAAAGATAAGGCAAGAGCAATATCAAAAAATGAAATACTCCTGGTTTGCTTCGATAATTTTTCCCCAAAGAGTTTTTATTTTCTCTCATAAAAAATATTGTCCATGCATGAATCAATGTTTAGGAAAACAGACAGTGTATTTCCTTTCTTTTTGTGCAGCCTCCTTACATGGAGTAATCAACAATCCAACAAATATTTTAAAATACAATATTTTTCAGCAAGTCATACAAAACTACATCAACACATACACAGTACTATATTTTTCAAATCGTTGGCACATGGTAGCCGTCGTTTACATTAGAAATGACCTAAGAACCACGTAACACACACACACACACACACACACACACACACACACACACACACACACACACAGTGGAAAGGCATGTCAGATTGCAACTCATTTGCTTCGTCCTAGTAGTAACCAGATAGAAATAAAGTCATGACAACAATAACACATTACGTTATTCATCACCGCTAAACGACTTGTTATAATCAGAAACAGTTAAATGCACTGAAATGCCTTTTTTAAGACATTCGAAAAACGTAGAGCGCATAGGACAGTGCACATGGCAAATTTAAGATACATAATTACATTATCGTCTGTTACGTTGGCTTTAGGAGAGCAATGAATCTATCTGGAAAGGATGACAGCTGCCAACTCGCGCTGTGTGCATTTTCACAGGGGAGAAAGCAGCCTCGGAGTTTGGCATGTGCCCCTGCGACGTCATGTGGAGAGCTGTGAGTGGGTCCCTGGTGTGCTCTGCGTGCTCAGCGAGGCTGCACCTGTACACGTTCAACATGTGTGACGCGCCGGTGCTGACCTGGTGGTAAGAGTGCTGTGCATGTGCGTGTGCCATAACAGCGGGTAGCGGTGGGTAGGCCAGTGTGTAGGGCAGCATGTGGTGAGAACCCGCGGGCCAGTAGAGCCGGTGGGCACCGGGGTTGGCATGTGCACTGTCTCTATCGGTGTGGTCTCTGTCCTCCCTACGTATGAAGGGCTTGCTGAGGATGCTATCGATGGAGAAGGAGCTGGAAGAGCTGGAGAACTTGGCTCCCATCACCCTCTCCTCCCGGGAGGGAACAGAAGCAGGGGCCGAGATGCGAGTCTCCTCGCCTGGTGTCTGGATGTCAGGGGTCTCGGTGTCCTTATTGGAACCACCGGACCGGCCCTTAGTGATGCGCTTCCTCCTGCGACGGAACACCCCGTCAGCGAAGGTGTACTCGCTGTGCGGGTTCAGCATCCAGTAGTTGTCCTTGCCCCATGGCCTGGAAGGGTCCCGGAGCACTTTGAGGAAACAGTCGTTCAGCGACAGGTTGTGGCGCACCGAGTTCCTCCACCCGGTGTAGCTGCCCCGGAAGAACGGGAACTTCTTCATCAAGTAGTCGTTGATCTCGGCCAGAGTCAACCGGCCGCTGCCGGAGTCCCGGATGGCCATGGCGATGAGTGCGATGTAGGAGTAGGGCGGCTTGGGTCTGCGGGTGTAGGGCTTTCCCTTGCCATCGCTGCTGCTCGGGGTAGCAGGTGCCGGGCTGTTGGCCACGCAGTCCCCGTCTGAGCCCAGCTCGTCCCCGGATAGGGGAGAGGGGACGCTACCTTCCGCATCACTGTGACTGCAAACCTCCATAGGCTTCTGAACGAAGTGGCTTGCGGAGAACACTTCAAGTTTCATTTTTATATTTATTGTTTTCCTCCTTCGCCTCTCACCTGTCAGTGTGTAGCTGTCAGAGTTCGTTGCAGTACAGCGCGATTCTCCTAATCAGAAAGTAATAAAATCTGTCTGTCTGTTGTTGTTCTTTAGAGAGGCGCAGGTGTAGCCAGTGAGTCTGTTTCAGTGGTGGAGTCAGTGCACCTGTCTGTCTGTTTCGGTCCGAGGAGCTCCGATGTACAGAGGAACGGGAGGCACCCAAACTCGTGCCTGTTTAGCAGTTGAAAGTAGATTTGTCTCCGGAGACACACGCGCCCTGTTATAATATAATCCCTCCGCGAGGGACAGCCCACGGGGGGCGTGGTCTAGCGTGTCAAATCTCAAATCCATTGAAGCGATTGAGGGATTTATGATTGCACACTCCTTTGTGCCACACAGGAGTATGTAAAACAAACATAAACATATAGAAAGCTAAAGTTAAAAGGAGGAGGGGAGAAGAACTATGTGTATTGTTCATATATTTTAGAGAGCTCCAATCTCTCTGGCTCCCTCCCTCTCTCTCCTCTCTCTTTCTCTCTCTCTCTCTCCCCCTCTCTCTCTCTCTCTCTCTCTCTCTCCCTCTCTCTCTCTCTTTCTCTCTCTCTCTTTCTCTCTCTCTCTCTCTCCCTCTCTCTCTCTCTCTCTCTCTCTCTCTCTCTCTCTCTCTCTCTCTCTCTCTCTCTCCCTCTCTCTCTCTCTCTCTCTCTCTCTCTCTCTCTCTCTCACACACACACACACACACACACACACACACACACACACACACACACACACACACCTGAGTGAGTGACTCACCTGCGTGACTGTAGATTGTGTACCAGAAAAGAGCCTTAGATGGCGTGCATTTACCAGACAGGCACAGACAGATGTGTTTACGTTTGTAATGTTTATGTTTGTAGAGAATCTCAGGTCACTCTTGAATTGATTTACAATTATATTTAATCGATACATTTACAGAGGTTCTGAACTAAAACACCTTGCTTGAGGTCTAATCTAACATTTCCGTTCCTTTGCATAATAACCACCCAGCTAGCACATTTGGTTCCTCGGAAGTT
Source organism: Oncorhynchus kisutch (assembly GCF_002021735.2). Taxonomy (NCBI): domain Eukaryota; kingdom Metazoa; phylum Chordata; class Actinopteri; order Salmoniformes; family Salmonidae; genus Oncorhynchus; species Oncorhynchus kisutch. The sequence goes on along the minus strand of NC_034186.2, from coordinate 18,835,273 downwards.
GTGGGAACATAAAATGGAAAGAATTTTAAACATTCTGAGAATGGAAGTAAAAATATTGCCTGTTCTGCGAACAAACATTTTTAGGTCGCAAGGAGGTTCTACTATGTACTACGTTTTACTATGGTTTTCTGAAAGTTTTCATGGGAGGTTTAATTAACATTCTGAGAATTAAAATGATAGGTTATTTGAAAGTAATTAAAGTTCTGAGAACATATTTCATTAAGAAGTTTTATAACACTGCTACATTACATGGCCAAAAGTAGGTGGACAGCCCTTCAAATTAGTTGATTCGGCGATTTCAGCCACACCCGTCACTGACAGGTGTATCAAATCTAGCAAACAGCCATGCAATCTCCATAAACAAACATTGGCAATAGAATGTACTGAAGAGCTCAGTGACTTTCAACGTGGCACGTCATAGGATGTCACCTTTCCAACAAGTCAGTTCATCAAATTTCTGACCTGTTAGAGCTGCCCTGCAACTGTAAGTGTTGTTATTGTGAAGTGGAACGTCTAGGAGCAAAAACGTCTCACCAGTGAAGTGGAAGGCCACACATGCTTACAGAACGTTACCGGCAATTTCTAAAGCACGTAAAGCGTAAAAGTCCTCTGTCCTCAGTTGCAACATTCACTACCGAGTTCCAAACTGCCTCTGGAATCAACGTCAGCACAATAACTGTTCGTCGGTAGCTTCATTAAATAGGTTTTCATGGCCTAGCCAACACCAGCCTAAGATCACCATAGGCAAGGCCAAGCATCGGCTGGAGTGGTGTTATAAAGCTTGTCGCCATTGGACTCTGGAGCAGTGGAAATGCGTTCTCTGGAGTGATGAATCGGGCTTCACCATCTGGCAGTCCGACAGGCAAATCTGGGTTTGGCGGCTGCCAGGAGAACACTACCTGCCCCAATGCATGGTACCAACTGTAAAGTTTGGTGGAGGAGGAAAAATGGTCTAGGGCTGTTTTTCATGGTTCAGGCTAGAACCCTTAGTTCCAGGGAAGGGAAATCTTAACGCTACAGCATACGATGACATTCTAGACGATTCTGTGCTTCCAACTTTGTGGCAACAGTTTAGGGAAGGCCCTCTCCTGTTTCAGCATGTTGCCCCCGTGCACAAAGCGAGGTCCATACAGAAATGGTTTGTCGAGATCGGTGTGGAAGAACTTGACTGGCCTGCACAGAGCCTTGACCTCAACCCCATCAAATACCTTTGGGATGAATTGGAACGTCGACTGCGAGCCAGGCCTAATCGCCCAACATCAGTGCCCGACCTCACTAATGCTCCTGTGGCTAAATGGAATCAAGTCCCCACAGTAATGTTCAAACATCTAGTGGAAAGCCTTCCCAGAAGAGTGGAGGCTGTTATAGCAGCAAAGGGGGACCAAATCCATGTTTAATGCCCATGATTTTAGAATGACATGTTCAACAAGCAGGTGTCCACATTGGTCATGTAGTGTAGCTTAGTTTGGGTTAACTGTTCTTAACTGCAAGCACAGATAGGACACAAGGAAATTCATTTGTTTAGGCATTAATCATGCAAACACATGTATTTTTTATTGTCACACAGTGTCAGTGAGATTCGAATTTATGATCTTCTGTTCTTTATGGATGGAATTAGTCCACTGCACAACCAGGATGGAGATAGCGTGCCATGTTTTTTAAAGTCATACAACGCTGTTCATTTTAGTCTATTCAAACAGACCCCATTTCAAAGGAAACAAGCAGTCATTAAGATCAGGTGTGACCTTTGAGTGGGCCCGCCAACACACCTGAACATACTCAACAAGGTAGAAAATAAAAGTTTTGTTTATGCTGAGAACGGAATGTATATGTTTTTAAATAACATTCTTATAACTTTTAAAGTTTTCTTGTGGTTTTCATGGAAAGTTTTCTTAACGTTCTCAAAACAATTACATTTGAATAGACCCATTAGGAAACCTGTAGGAAATCCTTATGCTGAAGTACTGAAATTCCCACCAGTTGAGAACGTTCCTAGAACATTACCAATATTGAAATGAATTGTAACCATGTTTGAAGTAATAAAATACCAAGAAAATAACGCATTTTTGTCAAGTTCCTTAAATGTGTTGAGAATGTTCCAAGCCAAGAAACTATCCTGCACCATTCACAGAAAGTTGTTGGAAGTTCGTATGCAAATTGCCTCTTGAAAAAAATAAAAGATCAACAAAAGAGGAAAGAAGTCTTTGAATCATCCCCTCTTCTGTTACGTGTCTATCAGGCATCTTAATCTGTCTTTAATGTTAGGAGCTCTGAAAGTTCCCCTAAAGTTCCCCCCCCCCCCCCCCCCCCCCCCCACAAAGCTTAAGAGCTATATCAAAGGTTGTGCATAAAACACACGCATGCATACACACACACATACACAGTTTTTTAGCCTAATCCTAAAGTACATTTACATTCTTAAATTCAGGCCCCATGATAATACAAGGTGTTGGGGCCTCCTCCATCAACATATGACTTCTCTGGAAAGGGGAAGTACTGCTGAGTCAATACCGAGATGACAAGACAGTAAAAATAGATGGGATTAGGTTAGCTCCATAGTAATGAAATATGTAAACTCTGGTTAAAATAAAGGCAAGGCCTGCATTTGCAAAGCCAGGATTACCTGAAAGGTCATGTATAGTTCACAGAATGTCACAGAAGTTCAAATGAAAGGGAAACAAAACGTTGAATTGAAGTTTGTGCCCAGTAGATTAGTGCTTGACATGCAGTAGTTTATACCAACGAGACCAGGAGATGGTGGTGTGAGATTTTTAACTCTAGACCTATAGCCTATATCAGCATTATTTATCTCATCAGTGCATATGTTTTTATCACTTCTCAGAATTCTCTCTCTCTCTCTCTCTCTCTCTCTCTCTCAATTCAATTCAATTTCAATTAAGGGCTTTATTGGCGTGGAAAACGTATGTTTACATTGCCAAAGCAAGTGAAATAGAAAATAAAAAAAGTGAAATAAACAATAAAAATTAACAGTAAACATTAAACTCACAAAAGTTACAAAATAATAAAGACATTTCAAATGTAATATTATGTCTATATACAGTGTTGTAATGATGTGCAAATAGTTAAAGTACAAAAGGGAAAATCTCAATCTCTCTCTCTCTAAGCAGGGGTAACGACGCAGCAAAAGGTCGGAAAGTTACATGAGTTATGAGCTTGGCCCGGGGTGAGTGATAATCATTAAACTGTCTTCTCCGCCACACCTCTTCGCAGCCCGGAGGCTATTTGGACTTAGGATGAATGTGAAATATTCCCTCGCGCTCCGCTGCCTGCCTGTGTGCGTTACCGGGTTCACCGGGCAGGCAAACAAGCCCGCGCGAACCGCGGTTGGTTCTGCTGGCTGGATGCGCACATTTCTCTCACACACACACAACACACACACACACACACACACACACACACACACACACACACACACACACACACACACACACACACACACACACAGTCCAGTCTGTATGTTTGTTGTGGCTTTCTCTCACCGCCTCACTCCAAAATCACTTGTCAGTAGGCCTGACACTGACCGTGCCATGAGACTCCTACCTCAGCCTACTACCAAACAGATAGAACGATGAACGCATTCTGGAACGCTATTTTTAATGTGTCTGCATTCTTTAACACACGTCGACATTTTCCCACGTCAGGAGATAGCTCGAGACTTCAGTAAACACGTAGTCTGTGCGTAATTATCACCTTTGGCACGCAAGACGCGGCATGCGTGAGGTGCAGTACCCGGAACACAGCGACTGAGCACCTGGCTTCAAGTCAAGAGATGCACCTGTGTAGTCTGGTCTGTTGTGTTGAGGATACTAAACAGACTGTATTGGATGCTGGGTTTCTGTGTCTTGTTTGTTTCACGTCGTATGTGTGTCTAATAGAGAGCGAAATATATATATACATAGAGAGAGAAAGCGAGCGAGTGAGCGAGACGTGCTCCAATTATTACCCCTTTGATACCACTTAGGCCTGTTTTTTTCTCACATACGCGAAGCAGCGCGCCATATTTGATATTTTCTTGGAGAAAGATGTTCCCATCCTTTCCATAAAAACCTGACCAAGTTTGCGCATCTCAACCGTTGCGATCAGACAGCGGCCACTGATGTCCATTGCCCGTTATCTCACCCCCGACCTTACTCCTTAGCATACCTCTCCTTAGCAGACTTTCTCTCGACTCATTATAAGTCACGATCAGAAACTTCCACGACCCATAGGTACAGAGGGGACACCGGGCTACGTGCCACGCGCGCTGGAACCAAACACAACACTCGTCTGATTTAATGAGTTCCTGATGGAGGTTAATAAATTATACGTGCCCTGTTTCCTCTTTCTGGAAAATAACATCACAGTAGCCTATATCATCAGTAGATTATGTATTTCTATTTCTATATTTCCCAGGTCATTTTCTTCCACGCAATAAATCCACCTTGTTGCTACTGCTCATTTGCGAAGGCGGTTATTTAACCAAAATCTGTCAGGGTTAAATGTATTCACCCGGGAACGTCCGAACATGGAGGCATAGGCCTAGCCTACTCTCATACACCGGGTCTATAGTAAGTCATCTAAGTAATCTGTATATAAGGTTTCATTAATGTATCAATCCACCGGTAAACGTACAGAAAATGACGCAAAACATTCCTATCTACTCGAAAACCTATAGGCAACAGTGCAAAGCGAATATTTGTGTATTGGAGAGAAATATAGCTCTGAACCATGTTAACAGAATACTTCAACTTATCCACCGCAGTAGGCCTATATCAATTAACATATCATTATATATATCTTATTACTCCAACTCCTAAAAACATCTCATCCAGTCCCTCTAGATCTCGACTGCAACTATAGCCTTTAGAGTCTCATGTCAGAATTAGACGTTCATCCATGTTTCTCAAACGTGGTATGCTATATCAAGGGAAACCTGCCTATCCTATTGAAAATGTTTGTCTGGTTTGACGGTCTTAACTCAAATTATATGCAGTGTGTTTCATGATTTGGTTTACAGTAGGAATAGGCCTATGCTGAAACTGGAGCCAGTCGCACAGTACAGTATACATGGCTGTAGCATAATGTCTGGATAGAGTTACAGCTGCTCCAGGTATATAATTCCCCTCTGGTTGTGTTTCCAAAACAAAATTGTTTCCAGCAATTCTGAGTGAATGGGCCAACAACATACATAAACAGAGCTGTTTACAGTTAGAGAATGTTTCTGGTCAGTGTAAACTTACAGAGCCTAATTCAAGCAAAAATGCTATCAGGATAAGATTAAGCAGCCTTCCTTGAAAGAGCATTGAGATTGATTATAGATTAATAATATACAGCTCAGAAAATAGCTATTTGCCTCACACAAGAAACAGCTTCACTGAAAAAATGGACATTTTGAGGTACAGAGTAACCTTGTTTTACCATAGTTTTCTCTCTCTAGTTCTCTCTCTCTCTCTCTCTCTCTCTCCCTCTCCAACCCCCCTCTCTCCCTCCCACCCCTTTCTCTCCCTCTCTCCCTCTCCAACCCCAACCCCCACCTCTCTCTCAATTCAATTCAATTGAAGGGGCTTTATTGGCATGGGAAACATATGTTTACATTACCAAAGCAAGTGAAATAGATAATAAACAAAAGTGAAATAAACAATACAAATTAACAGTAAATATTACACTCACCAAAGCTCCAAAGGAATAAAGACAATTCAAATGTCATATTATGTCTCTCAGATTTACACTGTTCAGATTATTATATTTTATTTACCCTTTATTTAACAAGGTACGGCAGTTGAGAACAAGTTCTCATTTACAATTGCGACCAGGCCAAGATAAAGGAAAGCGGTACAACACAAACAACACAGAGTTACACATGGAGTAAACAAACGTACAGTCAATAACACAATAGAAAAGTCTATATACAGTGTGTTCAAATGTAGTAAGATTAGGGAGGTAAGGCAATAAATAGGCCATAGTGGCGAAATAATTACAATTGAGCAATTAAACACTGGAATGATAGAAGTGCAGAAGATGAATGTGCAAGTAGAGATACTGGGGTGCAAAGGAGCAAAAAATAAATACAAATATTGGGATGCGGTAGTTGGGTGGGCTATTTACAGATGGGCTGTGTACAGGTGCAATGATCAGTAAGCTGCTATGACAGCTGATGCTTAAAGTTAGTGAGGGAGATATAAGTCTCCAGCTTCAGTGATTTTTGCAATTCGTTCCAGTCATTGGCAGCAGAGAACTGTAAGGAAAGGTGAACAAAGGGGGAGTTGGCTTTGGGGGTGACCAGTGAAATATACCTGCTGGAGCATGTGCTACGGGTGGGTGCTGCCATAGTGACCAGTGAAATATACCTGCTGGAGCGCGTGCTACGGGTGGGTGCTGCCATGGTGACCAGTGAAATATACCTGCTGGAGCGTGTGCTACGGGTGGGTGCTGCCATGGTGACCAGTGAAATATACCTGCTGGAGCGCGTGCTACGGGTGGGTGCTGCCATGGTGACCAGTGAGCTGAGATAAGGCGGGGCTTTACCTAGCAAATACTTATAGATGACCTGGAGCCAGTGGGTTTGGCTACGAATATGAAGCAAGGGCCAGCCAACGAGAGCATAAAGGTCGCAGTGGTGGGTAGTATATGGGGCTTTGGTGACAAAACGGATGGCACTGTGATAGACTACATCCAATTTGCTGAGTAGAGTGTTGGAGGCTATTTTGTAAATGACATCGCCGAAGTCAAGGATCGGCAGGATAGTCAGTTTTACGATGGCCTGTTTGGCAGCATGAGTGAAGGATGCTTTTGTAACGGTCGTCGGTGGAAGAAGGTGAGGACCAAAGCGCAGCGTGGTACTTGTTCATGTTATTTATTTAAACTGAACACTATCAAACAAAGAAACAAAAAAAGCACAACCGAAACAGCTCCGTCAGGTGCAAAACACACTAAACAGAAAATATAATCACCCACAACTCAAGGGTGAAAACAAGCTGCCTAAGTATGGTTCTCAATCAAGGACAACGATTGACAGCTGCCTCTGATTAAGAACCATACCAGGCCAAACACAGAAATACCAAATCATAGAAAAAAGTACATAGACTGCCCACCCAACTCATGCCCTGACCATACTAAAACAAAGACATCACAAAGGAACTAAGGTCAGAACGTGACAGCTTTGTTGCGAAATAGAAGCCGATTCTAGATTTAATTTTGGATTGGAGATGCTTAATGTGAGTCTGGAAGGAGAGTTTACAGTCTAACCAGACATCTAGGTATTTGTAGTTGTCCACATATTCTAAGTCAGAACCGTCCAGAGTAATGATGCTAGATGGGCGGGCAGGTGCGGGCAGTTATCGGTTGAAGTGCATGTATTTAGTTTTACTAGCATTTAAGAGCAGTTGGAGACCACGGAAGTAGTGTTGTATGGCATTGAAGCTCGTCTGGAGGTTTGTTAACACAGTGTCCAAAGAAGGGCCAGAATTATACAGAATGGTCATCTGTTTAGAGGTGGATCAGAGAATCACCAGCAGCAAGAGCGACATCATTGATATACAGGTATACCGAGAAAAGAGTCAGTCCGAGAATTGAACCCTGTGGCACTCACATAGAGACTGACAGTGGTTCAATCAACAGGCCCTCCGATTTGACACACTGAACTCTATCTGAGAAGTAGTTCGTGAACCAGGTGAGGCAGTCATTTGAGTAACCAAGGCTGTTGAGTCTGCTGATAAGAATGCAGTGATTGACAGTGTCGAAAGCCTTGGCCAGGTCGATGAATACAGCTGCACAGTATTGTCTTTAATCAATGGCCTTGAGCGTGGCTGAGGTGCACCCATGACCAGCTCGGAAACCAGATTGCATAGCGGAGAAGGTTCGGTGGGATTCGAAATGGTCGGTGATCTGTTTGTTAACTTGGCTTTTGAAGACATTAGAAAGGCAGGGTATGATAGATATAGGTCTGTAACAGTCTGAGTCTAGAGTGTCTCCCCCTTTGAATAGAGGGATGACCGCGGCAGCTTTCCAATCTTTAGGGATCTCAGAAGATTAGAAAGAGAGGTTGAAAGTTGCTGTGGGGGGTGCAGAGCTGTTGACCTGGGTAGGGGTAGCCAGGTGGAAAGCATGGCCAGCCGTAGAAAAATGCTTATTGAAATTCTCAATTATCGTGGATTTATCAGTGGTGACAGTGTTTCCTAGCCTCAGTGCAGTGGGCAGCTGGGAGGAGGTCCTCTTATTCTCCATGGAATTTACAGTGTCCAATAACTTTTTGGAGTTTGTGCTACAGGATGCACATTTCTGTTTGAAAAATCTAGCCTTTGCTTTCCTAACTGCCTGTGTATATTGGTTTCTAACTTCCCTGAAAAGTTGCATATTGCTGGGGCTATTCAATGCTAATGCAGTACACCACAGGATGTTTTTGTGCTGGTCAAGAGCAGTCATGTCTGGAGTGAACCAAGGGCTATATCTGTTCTTAGTTCTACATCATCCGTCATCATGAAGTGCTTTGAGAGACTAGTCAAGGACCATATCACTCCCCCCCTACCTGACACCCTAGACCCACTCTTTTTTTTTATTTTTTTATTTCACCTTTATTTAACCAGGTAGGCTAGTTGAGAACAAGTTCTCATTTGCAACTGCGACCTGGCCAAGATAAAGCATAGCAGTGTGAGCATACAACAAAGAGTTACACATGGAGTAAACAATTAACAAGTCAATAACACAGTAGAAAACGAAGGGGGGGTCTATATACAATGTGTGCAAAAGGCATGAGGAGGTAGGCAAATAATTACAATTTTGCAGATTAACACTGGAGTGATAAAAGATCAGATGGTCATGTACAGGTAGAGATATTGGTGTGCAGAAGAGCAGAAAAGTAAATAAATAGAAACAGTACGGGGATGAGGTAGGTGAAAAGGGTGGGCTATTTACCAATAGACTAATTTGCTTGCCACCCCAATAAGTCCACAGACGACGCAATCGCAATCGCAACCACACTGCACACTGCCCTAACCCATCTGGACAAGAGGAATACCTATGTGAGAATGCTGTTCATCAACTACAGCTCAGCATTTAACACCATAGTACCCTCCAAACTCTTCATCAAGCTCGAGACACTGGGTCTCGACCCTGGGTCTCGACCCTGGGTCTCGACCCCGCCCTGTGCAACTGGGTACTGGACTTCCTGACGGGCCGCACCCAGGTGGTGAGGGTAGGTAACAACATCTCCACCCCGCTGATCCTCAACACTGGGGCCCCACAAGGGTGCGTTCTGAGCCCTCTCCTGTACTCCCTGTTCACCCACGACTGCGTGGCCATGCACGCTTCCAACTCAATCATCAAGTTTGCAGATGATACTACAGTGGTAGGCTTGATTACCAACAACGACGAGACGGCCTACAGGGAGGAGGTGAGGGCCCTCGGAGTGTGGTGTCAGGAAAATAACCTCACACTCACACTCAACCTCAACAAAACAAAGGAGATGATCGTGGACTTCAGGAAACAGCAGAGGGAGCACTCCCCTATCCACATCGACGGGACAGTAGTGGAGACGGTAGTAAGTTTTAAGTTCCTCTGCGTACTCATCACGGACAAACTGAATTGGTCCACCCACACAGACAGCGTAGTGAAGAAGGCGCAGCAGCGCCTCTTCAACCCCAGGAGGCTGAAGAAATTCGGCTTGTCACCAAAAGCACTCACAAACTTTTACAGATGCACAATCGAGAGCATCCTGTCAGGCTGTATCACTGCCTGGTACGGTAACTTCTCCGCCCACAACCGTAAGGCTCTCCAGAGGGTAGTGAGGTCTGCACAACGCATCACCGGGGGCAAACTACCTGCCCTCCAGGTAACCTACACCACCCGATGTCACAGGAAGGCCACAAAGATCTTCAAGGACAGCAACCACCCAAGCCACTGCCTGTTCACCCCGCTATCATCCAGAAGGCGAGGTCAGAACAGGTGCATTAAAGCATGGACCGAGAGAATGAAAAACTGCTTCTATCTCAAGGCCATCAGACTGTTATACAGCCATCACTAACATTGAGTAGCTGCTGCCAACATACTGACTCATCTCTAGCCACTTTAATAATGGAAAAATTTATGAAAAATATATCACTAGCCACTTTAAACAATACCACTTAATATAATGTTTACATACCCTACATTACTCATCTCATATGTATATACTGTAGTCTATACCATCTACTGCATCTTGCCTATGCCGTTCTGTACCATCACTCATTCATATATTTTTACGTACATATTCTTCATCCCTTTACACTTGTGTGTATATGGTAGTTGTTGTGGAATTGTTAGGTTAGATTACTCGTTGGTTATTACTGCATTGTCGGAACTAGAGGCACAAGCATTTCATTACACTCTACTGACAGAATGAGTTCAATATCCTTCCAGGATACCTGCCAGGTCGATTAGAAAGGCCTGCTTGCTGAAGAGTTTTAGGGAGCGTTTGACAGGGATGAGGTGTGGTCGTTTGACCTTGGGCCCATTACGGACGCAGGCAATGAGGCAGTGATCCCTTACATCCTGGTTGAAGACAGCAGAGGTGTATTTATATCTATGAGGGTGCCCATGTTTACGGATTTAGGGTTGTACCTGGTAGGTTCCATGATCATTTGTGTGAGATTGAGGGCATCTAGCTTAGATTGTAGGACGGCCGGGGTGTTAAGCATATCCCAGTTTAGGTCACCTGACAGTACAAACTCTGAAGATAAATGGGGGGCAATTAATTCACATATGTTGTCCAGGGCACAGCTGGGGGCTGAGGGGGGTCTTTAACAAGCGGCAACAGTGAGAGACCTATTTCTGGAAAGGAGAATTTTTAAAAGTAGAAGCTTGAACTGTTTGGGCACAGACCTGGATAGCATGACAGAACTCTGCAGGCTGTCTCTGCAGTAGATTGCAACTCCACCCCTTTTGGCAGTTCTATCTTGGCAGAAAATGTTGTAGTTGGGGATGGAAATTTCAGACTTTTTGGTGACCTTCCTAAGCCAGGATTCAGGCGACTAGGACATTAGGGTTGTCGGAGTGTGCTAAAGCAGTGAATAAAACAAACTTAGGGAAGAGGCTTCTGATGTTAACATGCATGAAACCAAGGCTTTTACGGTTACAGAAGTCAACAAATGACAGCACCTGGGGAATAGGAGTGGAACTGGGGCTACAGGACCTGGGTTAACCTCTACATCACCAGAAGAACAGAGGAGGAGTAGGATAAGGGTATGGCTAAAGGCTATAAGAACTGGTCTTCTAGTGAGTTGGGGACAGAGAATAAAAGGAGCAGATATCTGGGCGTGGTAGAATATATTCAAGGCATAATGTACAGACAAGGCTATGGTAGGATGTGAGTACAATGAAGGTAAACCTAGGCGTTGAGTGACGATGAGAGAGGTTTCATCTCTGGAGGCACCAGTTAAGACAGGTGAGGTCTCTGCATGTGTGTGGGGTGGGACAAAGAGCTATCTGAGGCATTTTGAGCAGGACTGAGGGATCTACAGTGAAATAAAACAATAAGAACTAGCCAAGACAGCAGTAGACAAGGCATATTGACATTAGAGAGAGGCATAAAGCAATCACAGGTGTTGATCAGGAGGGCTAAGACAACAACGGGTAAATGGCGATGAATGGGCAGAGCTGGTCAGTTAGATACATACAGGACCTGAGTTTGAGGCTGGGGCCGACAGGTAAACAAAATGAGGTACCGTGTTATTGAAACAGTCCAGGGGGCATCAGCTGTGCAGCCGAGTGATCATAGGGTCAAAAGAGCAGCAACAGGTGAGTCAGGGTGCCGTTCGGTATTCACTACTACGCTAGGCGAGCAGGGGACACAGCTTTCAGAAAAGCTATCGGGCCGGGGCTAGTAAATGGTTCTTCGAAATGCTTGTGTTCCTAGCTCCAGTGCAGCAATATCTAATAATACACACACATCTAAAAGTACAACAATGGAATTAAGAAATATATAATATTAGGAAGAGCAATGTCAGAGTCCAGAGTATAAATACAGTATATATATATATATATGATGGGATGTATAGACATTATGGACAGTATGTGGATAGAATATGTAGTATATCTGTAGAATACATAGGATAGAATAGTTTATTGTATAAGCACCAATAGTTGAATAGGATGGCCTTGACTAGAATACAGTATATACTGTACATATGAAATGAGTAAAATAGGATGCAAACATTATTAAAGTGACCAGTGTTCCATAACATATTGAGAAATAAATCCATACTATAGATGGTTTAGAGTATAAATAATATCATGAATGGTGAAAGTGTTTAGCTGGAATTCAAGAAGTCAAGAGTTAACTCAGTGGTAAATCAAAATAGGGAAGCAGAGCTATGTGCACTAGCTATCATTATCACCGTCACTGCACAGCAAACATGTGTACACTGATTGAGTGTGAAGAGGCACCAAGAACATTTTACACAGCTTTGTTATTGCTAATGGTGGGCTGGGGGCGTGTTGAAGTGTGAGTGTGTGTGTGTGTATGCATGTGTCTAAGTTGGATCTGATTACACCCATTCTGCTCAGATGGCTACACACACCTGTGTGGGACATATTTGGCGTGAGAGACAGCGAGCACACCTGCTTTTCTGTTGTGTCCCCCTTTCTTACGTAACGACGAAGCGACACCATTCATTCCAATGTTGACTAAATCATAACTCACATTTACACATCACTTACCACTTGAATGGCTCTAAAGCTATTCTGCTTAGTTTTCCCTTAGATCATGCTGTACACTTAGTAACACAATGCATTGAGTGAAGAGTGTGTTCAGAGGATACATGAGAGCTGAGGGTCAGTGGGGTCAATTGAGGAAACAACACGGTGTAGAACACAGGGTTGGAGCCATTCACACATAAGGTTGAATGTGGGTGTTGGGGAAATATCTACTGCCTGAAGCTCATCTGGCCCAATGCCTCCATCATTGTTAAGGATTGTGGGTTGTTTTAAATTGTAATGGTCCTACAAGTGCAGGACAAAGCTTTCAAGAATTAAAAAAACACACACGCACACGCACACACACGCACACACACACACACACACACACACACACACACACACACACACACACACACACACACACACACACACACACACACACACACACACACACACACACACACACACACACACACACACACACACACACACACAGACTCAATAACAAAATAAATGTATGTATAATGTGTGAATGTTTGTGTGCTAAAATTGGCACCTTGTTGTTCAAGAGAAATCTCTTGAAGTGTTGACGAGTGGAATGTAAATAATGTAAACTGATCATTGGGTGAATCCTCACCTGCGTCTGTAAGTCCTAATATAGCTGAACCTTTGCTTGGGTCTGTGCTCACACGCTAACCCCTGTCTGCTCGTCTGTGGATGACTCTCTACCTCCATCGCATCTGTTTCCTTCCAGCTCTCATCACTCTCTCTAACTCCAACTCTGTGTGAGTAGGTCAGAGGAGTGTGTCTGTGTGTTTTTGTGTGTGTAATGTGTGAGCCACGTAGAGAGGGCTCTATGACAGGCCCTGCTTATAGTGTACTTGCTTCACTACACCTCAGAGTGGGGATTGTCTCTACAACACTGTGTACAGAAAGGGTAGATATTCCTAAACAATTCCATCCATATTTGAGCGCAAGTGTGTGGTGCTAGGTTGGGTATTGTGTTTTAGTGTGTGTGTATTAGTGTGCTTGTGGTGTGTGTGTATACCTGCATATTGACAGCTGCGTGTGTGTGTGTGAGTGTGTAAGACAGTGTAATACAGGTAGGTCAGCCAGTGGAGGATTGCAGTGCATGCATTCCATTTAGTTTATTCCTTCAACGTTAGATAATTATGGTTATTATCCTCTAAACGTTTTTTTTCTGTGCTCTGTTGCTCTGCTGCTCTGTTTTCTGTCTCTCCTACTTTTTGTTTTGGAAGATAAGGGGTGGGAGGCTTCCAGTCCATTCAGTATAATCAGCAACACCTGAACACTTTACAGTTACAGAACAAAGTTCCCACACAGTGAGTTCTCTGTCTGATGTTTATTTATGCACTACTGGCACAGTTCTGTGCAATGAGATCATATTGTGTGTTTATACTATTGCGGTTTCTATGTAATAGTTGCTTAGTATACTATATATTTGCATATATACAGTGCCTTCAGAAAGTATTCATACCCCTTGACTTATTCAACAACCCATAATGACAAAGTGAAAAGGTGTTTTTAGACATTTTTGCAGATGTATTGAAAATGAAAAATATAAATATCTCATTTACATAAGCATTCACACACCTGTGAACTACAAGGTCGTTGATCCATCCTCAGTTTTCTCCTATCGCAGCAATTTAAGTTTGTAACTGTTTTAAAGTCACCATTGTTCTCATGGTGCAATTTCTGTGTGGTTTCCTTCCTCTCTGGCAGCTGAGTTTGGAAGAACGCCTGTATCTTTGTAGTGCCTGGGTATATTGATTCACCATCCAAAGAGTAATTAAGAACTTATGTCTGCTTTTTTTTTTTTTTACCCATCTACCAATAGGTGCCCTTCTTTGCGAGGCATTGAAAAACCTCCCCGGTCTTTGTGGTTGAATCTGTGTGGCTTGACTGAGGGACCTTACAGTTAATTGTATGTGTGGTGTACAGAAATGAGGTATTCATTCAAAATCATGTTAACCACTATTATTGAGTCCATGCAACTTATTATGTGACTTGTTAAGTACATTTTTACTCCTGAACTTATTTAGGCCATAACAAATGGGTTGAATACTTATTGACTAATTTATTAATTTGTAAAAATGTGTAAAAATACATAATACACAATTCCCTTTGACATTATGGGGTATCGTGTGTAGGCCAGTGACAAAACAATCTCAATGTCATCCATTTTAAATCCAGGCTGTAACACAACACAATATGGAAAAAGTCAAGGGGTGTGACGTGTGAATTCTTTCTGAAGGTGCTGTATGTGTGTATGTCTATATGCTCTAGCATGATGCCTTTTGTCCTCACCCTTCAAAGACTGGCTTATTTGACTGTGCAGTAATGGTGGATACTATACACTCTTAGAAAAAAGGTGCTATTCAGGAGAACCCTATGAAGAACCCTTTTTCGTTCCAGGTAGAACACATTTGGGTGCTATGTAGAACCCTTTCTACAGAGGGTTCTTCCTGAAACCCAAAAGGTTTCTCCTATGGGAACAGCTGAAGAACCATTTTAGGTTCAAGAGAGTACCTTTTTTCTAAGAATGCATGTGAAGGATGTGAGCACAGTGTCTGTCATCATAATAATAAAGATATGTATGGGCCTCCCGAGTGGTGCAGTGCTCTAAGGCACTGCATCACAGTGCTAGTGGCGTCACTACAGACCCAGGTTTGATCCCGGGTTGTATCACAACCGGCCGTGATCAGGAGTCCCGTTAGGGCGGTGCACAGTTGGCCCAGTGTCGTCCAGGTTAGGGGAGGGTTTGGCTGGTGGGGCTTTACTTGGCTCATCATGCTCTAGCGACTCTTTGTGGTGGCCGTGCGCCTGTAGGCTGACCTCAGTTATCAGTTGAATGGGGTTTCCTCTGACACATTGGTGCGACTGGCTTCCGAGTTAAGCGGGCGGGTGTTAAGAAGCGCGGTTAGACAGGCCATGTTTCAGAGGACGCATGACTCGACCTTCGCCTCCCAAGCCTGTTGGAGAGTTGCAGCGATGAGACAAGATCAAAATTGGGGAGAAAAAGGGGGTAAAATACAAAAAATAAATATATATACAGTATGTATATGCCTGTATCACTTTACTGGGCCGCAACACAGGTTGAAGTACAGTATGTCCAGCACTATAAAAGGGGTTATAATGTCTGCAAAGCAAACATCCTCACTATTTTCTTACTACGACCTGACATAAGAGGATGTTGTTTGTCAAACCTGAGATGTATCATGAGTACTTCGGTTGTTGTCGTGTTGCTCAAAAAGACTCACACCCATGTAACAAATGCCATCACACACACAGCACAATGACATTATCTTGGATAAGGCTTTGAGAAGTCTTCATTACACAGCTTTCATCTCCACCACTATAAATAAATATAAATATGAAATGAGGAACTGTAACGTGAGAGAGCCCGAGTCAGGTTATCTTCTGCAATCAATTGGCAGAGAAGGCTATGCCAGTGTGTGTGTGTGTGTGTGTGTGTGTGCCAAGACTCGGTTATTCTGGGTTCCACTGCGTTCTTACCTGAGGTGATGTTGCCGCCCTGCCAAACCAACAGAGGAAAAAAAGAGATGCATAAATACATGAACCCAGCAAGCAAGGGTATAATTAAAGTAATTAAGGAGAGGGGTGAAACACAGGTGAAGCACAGGTGAAAGGTGTTACAGCAGACGTTCCCTTGCTGAAAACCAAGAAGGCACACTGACGACGGTAAGGTGACGCATAAGGGTTATTCCAGTGTCCTTCATGTGTTCCAATGCATGCACAATAATGGTAGAACTTCTCTTCCCTTCGCATTCTTCTCCTGGCTTCTCTTCTCTGGTCCATTCATGGCGTGGGCTATTCCAGGGGTTGGCAGGACAGATGTGTACAGTATAGGGGTGGCCTTACATAAGAGGACTTGCTGAACCCTGAAGTCAGAGATGCTGATCTTTTGTCTGCATGAAAAGACAACGAAAATGTAAATGTGCTTTTGATCCGTCTATCTGCATATTTCAAGACATGGCATATGAGGGTATAGTGAGATACCCAATGGGTTGTGCAATACTTTTCTTGTCAATCATTTTAGGAAAAAACGTATACTTAAAAACTGGAAATGAAATGATCCGGCATCATTAAGAGAGTGGAAAAATCAAATGCATTATTATTTAAATATTTAAAAGGTGTGGGTGACAGAGAAAAACAGAATAGCGCAATTTGAGGCATATGGCATAGAAATCCCGCTATGCCCTCCGACAAACCGGCAAACCGTCAATACAAGACGAAGATTGAATTGTACTACCTCAGCTCCGACGCTCATCGGATGTGGCAGGGCTTGCAAACTATTATAGATTACAAAGTGAAGCACAGTCGCAAGTTGCGCAGTGACACGAGCCTACCAGACGAGCTAAATAACTAATATGCTCACTTCGAGGCAAGCAACATTGAAACATGCACGAGCGCATCAGCTGTTCTGGATGACTGTGTGATCACGCTCTCCGCAGCCCATGTGAGTAAGACCTTTAAACAGGTCAACATTCACAAGTCCGCAGGGCCAGACGGATTACCAGGACGGATTACGAGCTTGCGCTGACCAACTGGCAAGGTCCTTCACTGACATTTTCAACTTCTCCCTGTCTGAGTCTGTGATACCAACATGTTTCAAGCAGACCACCATAGTCCCTGTGACCAAGAACAGTAAGGTAACCTGCCTAAATTACTACTTACCTGTAGCACTCACATCTGTAGCCATGAAGTGCTTTGAAATGCTGGTCATGGCTCACATCAACACCGTCGTCCCAGAAACCCTAGACCCACTCCAATTTGCATACCGCCCCAACAGATCCACAGAAGATGCAATCTCTATTGCACTCCACACTGCCCATTCCAACCTGGACAAAAGGAACACCTATGTGAGAAGTCATTGACTACAGCTCAGCGGTTAACACCATAGTGCCCTCAAAGCTCATCACTAAGCTAAGGACCCTGGGACAAAATACCTCCCTCTGCAACTGGATCCTGGACTTCCTGACGGGCTGCCCTCAGGTGCTAAGGATAGGTAAGAACACATCCGCCACGCTGATCCTCAACACGGTGGCCCCTCAGGTGTGCGTGCTCAGTCCCCTCCTGTACTCCCTGTTCACTCATGACTGCATGGCCAGGCACGACTCCAACACTATCAATAAGTTTGCCAGTGACACAACAGTGGTAGGCCTGATCACCGACAATGACGAGACAGCCTATAGGGAGGAGGTCAGAGACCTGGCTGTGTGGTGCCAGGGCAACAACCTCTCCCTTAACATGATCAAGACAAAGGAGATAATTGTGGACTACAGGAAGAGGAGTACTGAGCACGTCCCCATTCTCATCGATGGGGCTGTAGTGGAGCAGGTTGAGCGCTTCAAGTTCCTTAGCGTCCACATCACCAACAAACTAACATGGTCCAAGCACACCAAGACAGTCGTGAAGAGGGCACAACAAAACCTATTCCCCCTCAGGAGAAAGGATTTGGCATGGGTCCTCAGATCCTCAAGAGGTTCTACAGCTGCACCATCGAGAGCATCCTGACTGGTATGGCAACTGCTCAGCCTCCGACTACAAGGCACTACAGAGGGTAGTGCGTACAGCCCAGTACATCACTGGGGCCAAGCTTCCTGCCATCCAGGACCTCTATACCATGCGGTGTCAGAGGAAGGCCCTAAAAATGGGCAAACACTTCAGCCACCCTAGTCATAGACTGTTCTCTCTGCTACCGCATGGCAAGCGGTACCGGAGCACCAAGTCTAGGTCCAAGAGGCTTCTAAACAGCTTCTACCCCAAAGCCATAAGACTTTCTGAACATCTAATCAAATGGCTACCCAGACTATTTACACTCACCCTCCCCCCTACACTGCTGCTACTCTCTGTTATTATTTATGCATAGTCACTTTAATAACTTTAATTAAACATTACCTCAATTACCTCGACTGACCCGGTGCCCCCGCACATTGACTCTGTACCAGTACCCCCTGTATATAGCCTTGCTATTGTTATCTTACTGCTGATTTGAAATTATTTCTTACTCTAATTTATTACTTTTTGTAGGTATTTTCTTAAAACTGCATTGTTGGTTAAGGGCTTGTAAGTAAGCATTTCACTATAAGGTCTACACCTGTTTGATTTGATAGTCTTACAAGACAAGCACTGGATAGATGCGGTGGGAACATGTGGGCCTGGGCAGGTGTGATGTTGTTGATGTTTTTGTGCGTCTGTCTGTTGTCTTTTGTCTGTATTTGTTAATACTGTTTGAAAAATAAAATATAATCTTCCAAAAAAAGAAGACAACAAAAAGCCCATCAAGAGGTAAAGGAGAAACGATCAGCCCAAAAGGTCAGCCACTTAATGCCTCTGCCCGTAAATGTTACTGTTCTGGGCCATGCGGGCAGCGCGGGATCACACACCCATCCATCTTAAACTGCCGCCTGCTATCTCTATGCTTTCTGTTCTTCACACGCTACTGAGCCCCCTCGCACGCTCAGCATCTCCACTATGGGGGGGGGGCTGCGTCCCTAATGGCACCCTATTATGACAAAATGCTGGATCTGTTCAAAAGTAGTGCACTATATAGGGAATAGGGTGCCATTTGGCATGTACCCCAACAGTACAAAAGAAGAAAGCCAGCTATGAGTGATCCTCGCTATGAACGCTTTATGTTATCTCTATGACAGAGCGGCTGATATGTGTGATATGACCTACCTACCTCCATTCAGCAGCGCTGTAGGCTGTTTTGTATGTTAGCATAAACACAGGGCCAAATCAATACTTGCTGTATGCTCCCCATGCCTGCCTGACTGCCCGCCTGCCTGACTGCCCGCCTGCCTGCCGTGCTCTGTTTACCTGGCAGTCGTTCAGACCTTTTCTGTCTAAACTTGAAATAGGATCCAAAACACTCCACTCATGCATAGTGGTTTGCACGAGATGCTTTGGTTCCCTCCCTCTACGTTCCCCGACAACGGGGCTCCCGAATGCTAATTTTACACACTGCCTGACCGGGAGGGGGAACACACCTAGCCAGAGGGTCATATCTATCTGCAATTAAAGCATTAATGCTTAAAACAAGCCTGGGAATTGGCTGACTGATACAAGCCAGCAAACACGCACAGAGCTGCAAGGTGATAACATCAATCTTCACTTTATTTATATCTCACCTTTGTTTCAACTGCTTATGTATCAGAGCAACTGCCAGTGGTTTGTGTGTGTCTTATTTTCCTGACTTATTTCTTCATGTGTTTTTTGCTCTTCTGTACAGGACCTTGCAGCATACTGTTTTCCTAACAGATTCATTCTGCAGTAATGCTCTTGACACAAACCACAGACCACAGACAGTCTAGCAGGTCTGGTACACCTGGTATACAACAACTGTTGACTGCATAATCAGGTCAGTCAGAACAGTAAATCACATTGACATCAGAGCCGCCTTCCTACTCTTCATTGGCCTCCGAGGCGTGTGGTAGCAAGCCAGGGCCCCCCAGAACCCACACAAGACACACACAAGACACACACAAACACACACACACACACACACACACACACACACACACACACACACACACACACACACACACACACACACACACACACACACACACACACACACACACACACACACACACACACACACACTTGGGAAAGCTGTAAATCAACCCGAGCAGGACTGTTTAAGATATGGTATTTAGTGGAGGGAGGTTTATCATTTACCTTTACACTAAGGTCAACAAGGCTAAGGTCAGTCAAGACTGGTGTGTGTGTTTTCCTCAGGCCTTAACGTATACATAAACATTTAGTTTCATCCATAAAAAGTTTACAGAATGAAACGTTTTTAATTGAAATTTCTAAAAAAGTTTATCTTGTTCATCTTTCTGCTTTGAGTTCTGACGTGTTTCATTGGTAATGCAACTGCAATTAGAAACATCCTGAACCTCCTTAGCAGATGCTACTGTTTGAAGTTAGTGCTATTAGATATTGATCCAGTTTTATTTCCTATATTCATATAATTAAGCATCGGAAGGAAGTGCGACCAGAAACAGGGCCTAATCTCTTCCAGGGCTGTGGTCTGTAGCGGGGACTGTGTGTGTGTATGTGTGTGTGTTCTGTGGCAGGGACAGTGTGTTCGCGCCAGGGAAGCCAGCATTGATCTCTGGGAGCAAATAGCAGGTGGACGGCTGGTGGTTTTACAGTATAGTACCCAGAAGCCAGTACCCAGCCCAGCGACCATGGATGGACACACACACACACACACACACACACACACACATCTCACTGGAAGACGAAGAAGAAAGGTTAGACTGAAGTAAGTGCAGACCTCACCGTAAGTCGTTAAATCTCAGACATCATTATGTACCTGAACCCCCCTTCACATACCTGAAGAACAGGTGAGGTTGTCATGGAGACAGACATGCTGACAGGCAGACCAGAAGGAAGAGGAGGAAAGAGAGGAAGGGGATGTTAGGGTTTTAATTGCAACACCTGCATCATGAAAAGAAGGGATGTCTGGGATGTTTGGATCAGAAATACACCATGTTTTCACTCACTCAGCTACATGCATGGTGTACAATGATTATTGTACATTGAGGATTTCTATGTAGGCCTACATTTAATTTGATCATTAACCCCTAATTTAAATACAGAGAACTTGATAAACATCCCTCAAGAGATATTGCAGAATGTTGCATAAAGGAATTATTTTGCTGAAGATTGATTTACAATAGTGGAATAAAGAAAATAACAATTAGGCCTACATGTAGCCTGTCAGTTCACTGAGAGGTGAGAGGTGGTATTTATAGAATCAAATGTCGATGAGATGGTTTATATGCTTCTGCTATATTTAAATCAAAACGATCTCCAATTATACAAAAGATCTAACCATAATTACTGCTATGCAATCTATCTGTCTGCCATCTCCTTTCAAGTCAGGATACGTTCCGTGACCGCACAGCTTCACTTTAATGAACCTTTCCCTGGAAAAGTGTTATGTTATGTAAAAACACCCGTAACTATTTATACAGTAACACAGCTGACGAGGCAACTATCCAAACAGAAGGTGTTGAACCTGGCCCTTGCGTGCCTATCCAACCCAGACATCTGATTCATTACAGGGAGTCCGTTGAGGGAAAGAAAAACGACCCGATGAAAAGTAACCAAAGTGAGTCTGCAGGCTCGACCTGCCTCAACAGCATCATGCGTGTTAGCTAATAAAACCCTCCCTTCCCTTCTTCTCTCACTGCCTCCGCCTCCCTCCCTCTCTCCCTCCCCCGCTCCGGGCCCGTTCGTGCAGACGAGGTAACACATCTCCATACCTAGGACGGAGCCCTGCAGGTAGGCCTAGATAATATCACTGTTACTATACAGACCGTGTTTGGGTTAGCTGGAAAACACTTCAACGGTGGGGGCAAAACAAAGGGATCTGCAGTATGTGATAACATCACGAAGCTGCCCCCTACAAATGTATGTATATGCTATGTAAACACTGGAGCCTTGCACGAAACACCAACACATAGTATAAGGATTTGTATCTTTCTTTCTTCAGGATAGGCTCTTGTGAGTGTGTTGCTGTCGTACATGGGGTGTTTATATAGCCATTGAAACACAGATTTATGATAATGATCAGTGAGACTAACTGTTGCCATTGGCGTCGGCTAATGGGGATCCTAATAAATCAAATCAAAAGTTCAAATCAAATAAAACTCGAATAATGTTGACTATTAATGCAATATTTTAGGATGCATAATGTTAATTTAAGTAATTTACTAAAACACACTAGTCCTACTAATAGTCAAAACAAATGGACTTTGGCTTGCTAATTCTTGCTCCCTATTTTTTGGAATGAACAGAAACCCACTCTGTTTTTAATTGAAATCTCTACAATGCAGCTCATTATATATGTTCTCTCTCATCTACTTATGAACAGAATGAAAAATATATAATATGCGGTTGCCGGTCTGGACCAGAACAGCCTTACTGGTTGCTTCTGTAAGCAGATCACCCAGGTGGTCCATGTGTGACGGGAGAGGAAGGAAAATATCTGCTGCATTCAACACAAGAACAAGGGATGTCTTTATTTCTAGGGCTCTGTTTAATATATTTAGTGGTGTGTGTGTATGTGTTAATATGACACTTATAAAAGCGTCATATTATTCTCCGTTTACACTATGACAAATATTTGTCACCATAAGAGGGTCATGATACAACACACATTTAATCTAGGTTAAAGTGACAAAATGACCTGTATCTGTTTGTTCACAGTAAGTCTGTTATGGGGACACCTGAGGCCTTGGACGTCTGCCACATTCTTTACGACACTTTAGCAATCTTCATTAATTGCATGCATGGTTGAAGTTACATTATTAGGATGGACCCATAGCAGTTTTATTTATTACATTATTAGAATGGACCCATAGCAGTTTTATTTATTACATTATTAGAATGGACCCATAGCAGTTTTATTTATTACATTATTAGGATGGACCCATAGCAGTTTTATTTATTACATTATTAGAATGGACCCATAGCAGTTTTATTTATTACATTATTAGGATGGACCCATAGCAGTTTTATTTATTACATTATTAGAATGGACCCATAGCAGTTTTATTTATTACATTATTAGGATGGACCCATAGCAGTTTTATTTATTACATTATTAGGATGGACCCATAGCAGTTTTATTTATTACATTATTAGGATGGACCCATAGCAGTTTTATTTATTACATTATTAGGATGGACCCATAGCAGTTTTATTTATTACATTATTAGGATGGACCCATAGCAGTTTTATTTATTACATTATTAGAATTTTAGCAACCTAAGCCAACCATTGTCATTACACCCCCCCCCCCCCCCCCCCCCTTCTCTCTCTGAGTGGAGAAACATGAGGTTCTTACACACACCCATACAAACCCTCCCCCTCACACACACACACACAGCGCTGACTACCCTACATGCTGTAAAAATAACAACCCTATTGTAAATCCTGGAATTACAATACATGACCACTGATGACCTCACGAACAACCATCTATTAGTCAATGCTGTCTGAAAACAAGGTTACATGAAAATATGAGGAAACTGTGTGTGTGCGTGCATGTGTATGTGTGTGTGGTTGGCTCTAACTCTTGGGGGTACCCGGGTGTAATATTTCACAATGCTTTCTACTGTCTAACAGGTGTGAGTCAGTGTTAACGGTATGCCATCGCGTGTGTGAGGCTGTGAGCCAGGCCGTTGAGGTTGGGCCTTTGTCTCAGCTGAATGTTTTCTTTAGGCTGGTGTAACACAGGGAGAGCCTCGGCTCGGAGTGACGCAGAGAAAGGTGTCCTCACACTGATTAGTCAGTCAGTGATCTGTTTTGTTTTTATGTGTTTGTGTTTATGTGTGTGTTTGTGTTAATGTGTGTGTGTGTGTTGTGTGTTATTAGGGCTAAATGTGCTTGTTTGGACAGGTGTCAATGGTGCATGGAATCACTGCAATAGACAAGGGGGGTCACAGTAACTGGCCACAGTAACTGTTTACTGAGTTGTTTCCAGGTTGTCGTTTTCTGGGGTGGTGCCTGCTGCGGAGGTTGGGGTGTTATTGGTACCAAGGTAACAGTGGGAGAAGGCCATGGATATGTCTCAAATGGCATCTTATTCCCTATTGGCCCTGGTTAAAAGTAGTGCACTATATAGAGAATAGAATGCCATTTGAGACACAACTCATGTCACATCTGACTCCAGGTCAGCCAGGTGACCAGAGCCTTGTTGGTAATGACTGTTTGAATCAGCTCTAGGGTCAGTGAGTTTCCATCTATTGTTCCTGACTGGTTTCTCAGGTATCCAACAACCGCAGAAAAAGTTCTAAAAATAACATGGCATGGCCCTCCTTCCCTCACACCTCTGGTGATTTACAATCTCTTATTACCACACAAACACACACACGCACGCACACACGCACGCACACACACCTAGCAGATATTGTGTTGTACTCTATCTGTAAGCCTGTGGCGGAAAGTCTGGTGTACAATATGTCTCAGTGTAGTTCAGATCATCTACTGTATATACCGTATATCCAGTCATCTGAGGTAATTCTCTCTCTCTCTCTCTCTCTCTCTCTCTCTCTCTCTCTCTCTCTCTCTCTCTCTCTCTCTCTCTCTCAGATTTCACTCAGAAATTCAGTCTGTGACATTAGAGACATACCCACCCTTGTGAAAAACAGGAAAAATGTCATAGGGAAATCTCACAGGGATGCGTCTACCAGCAAACTGGCTCACTTGCCACCATTAGGTGGTGGGCCAAACCAGAAAAACATGAAGTTGATCAATCCCCCACCATTCTTATGATGACTATAACATTTGTTGGCATCTTCAATTCTTGCACATTTTCTCATAAAAAGTCTATTTTAACACTCTGTCTGCTCATACAAATTTGGCAAACTGCTAAACTTGGAACCAATCAGAACTGCCGTACATACCCCCTCGTCATGAAGGCAGCCAATGGCCTGCTTCTATCTACGATGTAAACACAGCCTCTTGTGAAAACATGAGCTCCTGTCTGATGAAGGGGAACACATACAGCTAGCTCCCAAAGACTGAAACAAATGCATATCTGTTTTCAAGTGCACGTGAAATATGCAGCATGCAATACAAATGGTCTTGATAATATAAAGAGATAATGCAGTTGACGTTTAGCCAATTTTTGAACGCTAGCCAATGTTACATACTAGCCTAGCCAGCTACTGTAAATGTTCATTTTTATCATGTTTTGGCATGATGATAGGTCTCTTTTCCAGTAACTATCTTCAGGCTTAAAGAAACATTCAATCATATACGTTGCATGTAAACTCAAATAAAAGCATGTAGATAGAAGAATGTGTGTGTGTGTGTGTGTGTGTGTGTGTGTGTGTGTGTGTGTGTGTGTGTGTGTGTGTGTGTGTGTGTGTGTGTGTGTGTGTGTCATGTATGCTGGAATGGAGGTTCAAAAATGACAGCTGCATATGCATATTAGCCAATACATATGGCATAGACTACATACAGTTGAAGTCGGAAGTTTACACACACCTTAGCCAAATACGTTTAAACTCAGTTTTTCACAATTCCTGACATTTAATCCTAGTAACAATTATCTTTCTTAGATCAGTTAGGATCACCACTTTATTTTAAGAATGTGAAATGTCAGAATAATAGTGGAGAGAATGATTTATTTCAACTTTTATTTCTTTCATCACATTCCGAGTGGGTCAGAAGTTTACATACACTCAATTAGTATTTGGTAGCATTGCCTTTAAATTGTTTAACTTGGGTCAAACATTTCGGGTAGCCTTCCACAAGCTTCTCACAATAGGTTGGGTGAATTTTGGCCCATTCCTCCTGACAGAGCTGGTGTAACCGAGTCAGATTGGCAGGCCTACTTGCTCGCACACACTTTTTCAGTTCTGCCCACACATTTTCTGTAGGATTGAGGTCAGGGTTTGTGATGGCTATTTTGCCACAACTTTGGAAGTATGCTTGGGGTCACTGTCCATTTGGAAGACCCATTTGTGACAAATCTTTAACTTCCTGACTGATATCTTGAGATGTTGCTTCAATATATGCACATTATTTTCCTTTCACATGATGCCATCTATTTTGTGAAGTGTACCAGTCCCTCCTGCAGCAAAGCACCCCCACAACATGATGCTGCCACCCCCGTGCTTCACGGTTGGGATGGTGTTCTTCGGCTTGCAAGCCTCCCCCTTTTTCCTCCAAATATTACAATGGTCATTATGGCCAAACAGTTCTATTTTTGTTTCATCAGACCAGAGGACATTTCTCCAAAAGTACGATTTTTGTCCCCATGTGCAGTTGCAAACAGCAGTCTGGCTTTTTTATGGCGGTTTTGGAGCAGTGACTTCTTCCTTGCTGAGCGGCCTTTCAGGTTCTGTCGATATAGGACTTGTTTGATTGTGGATATAGATAATTTTGTACCTGTTTCCTCCAGCATCTTCACAAGGTCCTTTGCTGTTGTTCTGGGATTGATTTGCACTTTTCGCGCCAAAGTACATTCATCTCTAGAAGACAGAACGAGTCTCTTTCCTGAGCAGTATGACGGCTGAGTGGTCACATGGTGTTTATACTTGCAAACTATTGTTTGTACAGATGAACGTGGTACCCTCAGGCATTTGGAAATTGCTCCCAAGGATAAGCAAGACAAGCAAGGTCTACAATTTTTTTCTGAGGTCTTGGCTGATTTCTTTTGATTTTGCCCTTGATATCAAGCAAAGAGGCACTGAGTTTGAAGGTAGGCCTTGAAATACATCCACAGGTACACCTCCACTTGACTCAAATGATGTCAATTTGCCTATCAGAAGCTTCTGAGGACATGACATCATTTTCTGGAATTTTCTAAACTGTTTAAAGGCGCAGTCAACTTAGTGTATGTAACCTTCTGACCTACTGGAATTGTGATACAGTGAATTATAAGTGAAATAATCTGCCTGTAAACAATTGCTGGAAAAATGACTTGTGTCATGCGCAAAGTAGATGTCCTAACCGACTTGCCAAAATTATAGTTTGTAACAAGAAATTTGTGGAGTGGTTGAAAAACGAGTTTCAATGACTCCAACCTAACTGCATGTAAACTTTCAACAATTACAATCCTCTCTAAAAACAGAGTTCCCTGTTGTCTTGAACTCACTGAAGTCTGAGATTTCCTATTGGTGACGAGTGTCCCCATAAGTGACAGAACACTGAGCCAATCACAGTGCAACTAGAGAGCATTACCACCAAAAGAAAGAAAAGCAAGCACTGAGTTAGGCTGAAACACCTGCATTTTGAAGCTGCCTTACTCAAGAAAACTAAAAAGAGACAATGTTTGTAGGGAGCTTTATTAACTAAATTGTGTATTTTTTACATTGTGACACATATTAATGCCAAAATAACATGCAAAACAGGCAACAGATGGGTCTCAAAACAGGTGGGGCTCTGCAGCAAAAGGAATGTAGTTTGTGATCTAGAAAATGAACATTCTGACAGTTTGAGGCAGGCTGCTCTGTAATCATCCTACTCCAACTATTGACTTGGATCATGTGCCATTTCTTATTTGTCACTATGAATAAAGTGAGTGGGTCCTGCCTTGATGACTGTATTATATTTACACTACTTGTCCTATAGATCTTTGTAGACTTAAAATTATTACTTGGAATAAACTAATAGTTAAAATGCTCCTGGTCCCAGAATGACATGCTAGCTAGTGATATCTGCTCCTGCTAGCTAGCAATTGAACAAGGCAGTTAACCCACTGTTCCTAGGCCGTCATTGAAAATCAGAATTTGTTCTTAACTGACTTGCCTAGTTAAATAAGGTAAAATAAAATAAATAAAAAAAGATCTACTTGTAGTAACTAGCTAGTCAACGAGCAAGATAGCTACATTACTTAGGTTCCTGTGTTCTAAGTTGGGAGTCATTTTACAGCTTGCACTGATGGTATCATATTTGTATAACTAAATAGTTAGATTTAAAAAAAACTTTATCTGATAGCAGTCGGATGGAGATCTCTCTCAAGATGTCTCCAGCTGTCTACTACCTTAGATATGTATAATGTGATAGTCTCATGAATAGTACCCAAGTTTTGATTGGTTTACAGTGGTTTATAGTGGCTCCCGAGTGGCGCGGTGGTCTGAAGCGTCACTACAGACCCTGGTTTGATTCCAGGCTGTATCACAACCGGCCGGGATTGGGAGTTCTATAGGGTGGCACAGAATTGGCCCAGCGTCGTCCAGTTAGGGTTTGGCTGGGGTAGGCTGTCATTGTAAATAAGAATTTGTTTTTAACTGACTTTCCTAATTAAATAAAGGTTAAATATTTAAAAAAAATACTTATCCCAGTTAGGGGTTTGCCTGTACAACTAGTGGAAAAAACACGAATTATAGAAAGGTGTTCAGATATGTGAAAAACAGCTCCTCCCTCGACAGAGATCGATCAACTCGAAAACTAAAGCAGATATCTTGCTATGGCCCACAACCTACATAGGATTTCTCTCTCTCTTGTGTTACCTAGGGCATACACCAATAGCTGCAGAACCAAACTGAATGTGCTTAGAGAGAGAATGTGAAATCCCAGCATTTCTCTCTCTCTACATAGTTCAGTCAGTGGAGCCGTAGCTATAGACCAGTATCACTGTACTCCTCCAAACGTTGCTCAGCTCAGTATATGTTGCAGCTGGATTATCACTGCATGCAACAACAACATGCCAGTGCTTGCTGGCTGGGCATCAGGGGCAAAGCTTCAGGAAGTTAGGATCTACCATAGGTAGTTTGTTTGCTCCACAGCAAACAAACGCTCTCATAAATAAATAACAAGTAAACAAACAATCCAAGACTATCAGTGAGCTTTAAAGAAGTATAATAAAAATGTGTTTACTGCATCAAACACCTTGGATAAAACAATTAACATACAGTGCCTTGCGAAAGTATTCGGCCCCCTTGAACTTTGCGACCTTTTGCCACATTTCAGGCTTCAAACATAAAGATATAAAACTGTATTTTTTTGTGAAGAATCAACAACAAGTGAGACACAATCATGAAGTGGAACGACATTTATTGGATATTTCAAACTTTTTTAACAAATCAAAAACTGAAAAATTGGGCGTGCAAAATTATTCAGCCCCCTTAAGTACCTTAAGTACTTTGTAGCGCCACCTTTTGCTGCGATTATAGCTGTAAGTCGCTTGGGGTATGTCTCTATCAGTTTTGCACATTTTTTCCCATTCCTCCTTGCAAAACAGCTCGAGCTCAGTGAGGTTGGATGGAGAGCATTTGTGAACAGAGGTTTTCAGTTCTTTCCACAGATTCTCGATTGGATTCAGGTCCGAAGGGGGCCGAATACTTTTGCAAGGCACTGTAGTTATCTTAACACTTCAAATGTTTTGGAAAATGAGTGAAATTAGGTTAACTAGATTTATGGAACATTTAAAGATGAAAGTTCTTCACTTGGCAGCTGAATCACAGTGTGAAGATGTTTCATTCTCTACTTCCCTTGAGGAGACAGCTGTCCCATTGAGACTTGATGTGTGTTGGTCTTGGCTGAGGCTTCTGGGATATCAGTATCAGTTCTATGAGTGGTCAAATCTACCTTCTCTACTGTACTTGATGGTAGGTGATGCCTGTCTGAAAGCGTTGCCATGACACAGCAGGGTGTAGTGAACCATGGAAACCCTTCAGTCTAATCCTGTAAACAAACAAACAAGAATAGCCAATCAGAAAGGGATTAGCTGACAGACAGAAGCCACGGACACCAATGACATCACGGCATCATTAGCTCCACCTGCAAATGCTGCTATGATATTTATAATATAATATATCTATTATATTGTCACGTAAACATCATGACTCATGAGGTAGCTGATGTAGTACCTTTGAATCAGTATTTGTATTGCTGTGTTTGCAAAGGCATTTGTCACAGAATGCATAGCAGGAGACCTTAACCAAACGAATCCAAAAACAAGTTCACTTGTACAGGTCTACTGAGGCTTTCCCCTGGTAGCCAACAGTATAATACTAAAATACACATATCATGTTTTAAGTAAGTAATGATGCAATGAAACAGGTCTGTCTACTGTATGTGTTGGCCTGTTTGACAAGGACAAACACCCGGCATAAAGGAACCAGCCGGTAACGCAAACGTTCCTCAGGTAAAGGCGTGTGTGTGTGTGCGTGTGTGTGAGTCACCCAGTCAGGTATGGGAACATAAAACACAGAGATATGATTGGATAGGGACCTGGGTTGCGTGACTCACATTTCTATGTACTGTATCTTATTCAGATTATGTGATCACTATGCTTGCTCTACTGAAAAAACATACAATCCTACACCTTTACACACACACACACACACACACACACACACACACACACACACACACACACACACACACACACACACACACACACACACACACACACACACACACACACACAGAGGGAGATGCGTGAGAATTTCTTACACTTGATTTAATGATCTGGGCTCTTGTGATCAGATAAACCGTATCAGATCAGCGCTCAACTCTTTTAATATAAACATCCATGATAATGTGTGTGTGTGTGTGTGTGTGTGTGTGTGTGTGTGTGTGTGTGTGTGTGTCGATTCCCTTGGGGTGGCTGAAGGAATGTTACCTGTCTGACAGGTGTGTAGTTAGGGCTTCTCCACAAACCGTAGCTCACCTGAGCCTAGCTCCAAGGAATACACGCATGCTCGCACTCAAACACAGAAACACATACACGCATGCTGCTAATCCACATGGTCTCATACATACTCTACATATTTGTCCACTATGTCTTTTCATCAGAGCTGTCTACTCCTATACTAATCCTGCAGGTATTTGCACTGCAGGGCAAGAATCATAAGCTTTTCATTTAAACACAAGAGCCAGTTCAAATCAACCGAAAGGAGATTTTGACCTTGAAAAGTATGTGTTAATGCTTTTCATTATGTGAAAAGTTATAGTCCAGTGGTAGTTATTGGGTGTGTCATGTGTTAAGGTGTCAACTTGGCTTTGTCTCTCAGAATTTGTGTAGAAGAATGTACCCCGTACCTTCTAACGACTCTTGTGTAGCTTGTGAAAGTCATACCGTGTTGTTGAGAGTCTCAGCTTTTCATAGGTAGCTTTTAATAGTTTGCAGCCCAAACCATTCAGACTTGTTTTTGTAAAAAGACCCAGCCACGGGCCCCTTCTGGATCCGCCCTTGTCTCACAAACACCACTCTAACTCAGCCCCTGTCAATCACACAGACTAATAGAGGAATCTGTGGATGCAGAAGAAATAGACAAATCCAATGGTACAACCAAAGTCTGTAACTCAAACACACATTGTTTAAAAGGGGTTAGAAGTCCAAAACGCACTGGCGTCATGGTGGGAACATAAGAGTTTGTGGTCTAATTTTGTTTCTGGCAGTAGGGTTGGAACAGACAGGGTCAGACTTAAATCCTTGTTGTCCATCCAGACAGTGATTGTGTGTGTGTGTTTGTATTACATGTTGATCGCCCTTCCACCTCCCGATCTGACGCAGACAGGCTGGTACATGTATGCAGTCAGACATTCCACACACAAGTAAAAAGACTGCCCATGCCTGGCACTGGAGAGCCCACACAGACACCCACCGACACACCCACCCACACCCACCCACACACACACACACACACACACACACACACACACACACACACACACACACACACACACACACACACACACACACACACACACACACACACACACACACACACACACACACACACAGTCCATGTCTGGCACTGGAGAGCCCATCTATCTAAAGAGAGTGTTGGAGGGAGTGTTTCTTACTCCCTTTGCTCTGCTCTCCCTCACCTGTGCTGCAGGTTCATGTTTTTGTTTTCTTAAAGGGCAGACAGCATTTTTGGGCCAGGCGGTGATAGATGTGGGTGCCTCTGATCTGTCTCTGTGTCTATGTTGTGCTTGGTGTATAACTAACTACCTGTTGCTGGGACTGGGACTGGGACTGGGACTGGGACTGGGACTGGGACTGGGACTGGGACTGGGACTGGGACTGGGACTGGGGACTGGGACTGGGGCTGGGACTGGGACTGGGAGAAGAGAATACCTGCTCATAAATGTGTTGAGTTATTTTGGGGACTTGAGTTAGGCAGAGAAAGAGTGAGAGTGCAATAAATCAGCAGACAGAGACAGGATGAGGGACATATAAAAAATATTACATGTCATACATACTACACATGGTGTAATAATAGTGGAGGTAGGGCCGGATTAATACAGGGTCTTACAGGGGCTGAAGCCCCTACCCATAGTTGGCCAGAGAGGCAGAGGAGCCCACTCTCAATGTTCAAAAACACTAGAGATCATAATAGTTAAAAAACAACAACTGTGGATTAAGTTTTATCACAAGCACATCACAAGCACATTCAAAATAACGGAAACACCAACATAAAGTGTCTTAATAATAGGGTTTTGGGCCACCACAAGCTGCCAGAACAGCTTCAATGCGACTTAGCATAGATTTTACAAGTGGACCTAAACCATGCCAGGAAAATGCACCCCACACCATAACTTTGTACCCCTAATTTTGATTTCTTTATTTGTGTCCTTTGTTTTGGCAGTTACCGGTATGCCCACAGTCAGGAAGGCTGCAGAATATTGAACGTTGTGGCCATAGACATATAATCCATAGAAGGGTTTTGGAACCTCTAACCCTGGTAATTTGACTGTTCAACTAATGGGTACACTAGCAATGGCTGCCAGTCCTGACTTGAATTGGAACTGCCATTTATGGATTATATTTATATGGTTGGTTGCAGCTGTCAGTTTGCCTTTGGCAAATTTCAAAATACAACCACGGGAAAAATGTACAGTTCAGCCTACTGCTGAAAAGGGAAGACTAATCTGTATGTAGAACCAATTTTGAGAAAACAGCAGCACTGTCTATCAAAGTAGCTCATCTTGAGATGACAAGCGCATCAGCCATCACCGGTGAGTAGCCTATGGCTTCATCTTCATCATTAGGTGAGCCAGTGTGGCACTGGAACGTTTATTTAGTAGCCTACTGTATCCTACTGTATAATAAATGTCCCTTTTTCAGGACCCTGTCTTTCAAAGATAATTTGTAAAAATCCAAATAACTTCACAGATCTTCATTGTAAAGGGATTAAACACTGTTTCCCATGCTTGTTCAATGAACCATAAACTATTAATGAACTTGCACCTGTGGAATGGTCGTTAAGACACTAACAGCTTACAGACGTTAGGCAATTAAGGTCACAGTTGTGAAAACCGAGGACACTAAAGAGGCCTTTCTACTGACTCTGAAAAACACAGATGCCCAGGGTCCCGGCTCATCTGTGTGAACGTGCCTTAGGCATGCTGCAAGGACGCATGAGGACTGCAGATGCGGCCAGGCAATAAATTGCAATGTCCGTACTGTGAGACACCTAAAACAGTGCTACAGGGAGACAGGACAGACAGCTGATCGTCCTCGCATTGGCAGACAACGTGTAACAACACCTGCACAGGATCGGTACATCCGAACATCACACCTGCGGGACCGCTACAGGATGGCAACAACAACTGCCTGAGTTACACCAAGAACGCACAATCCATCCATCAGTGCTCAGACTGTCCACAATAGCCTAAGAGAGGCTGGACTGAGGGCTTGTAGGCCTGTAGGCCTGTTGTAAGGCAGGTCCTCACCAGACATCAACGGCAACAACGTCGCCTATGGGCACAAACCCACCGTCGCTGGACCAGACAGGACTGACAAAAAGTGCTGTTCACTGACGAGTCGTGGTTTTGTCTCACCAGGGGTGATGGTTGGATTCGTGTTTATCGTCGAAGGAATGAGCGTTACACCAAGGCCTGTACTCTAGAGCGGGATCGATTTGGACGTGGAGGGTCCATCATGGTCTGGGGAAGTGTGTCACAGCATCATCAGACTGAGCTTGTTGTCATTGCAGTCAGGCAATCTCAACGGTGTGCGTTACAGGGAAGACACCCTCCTCCCTCATGTGGTACCCCTCCTGCAGGCTCATCCTGACATGACCCAGCCATACTGCTCGTTCTGTGCATGATTTCCTGCAAGACAGGAATGTCAGTGTTCTGCCATGGCCAGCAAAGAGCCCGAATCTCAATCCCATTGAGCACGTCTGGGACCTGTTGGATCGGAGGGTGAGGGCTAAGGCCATTCCCCCCAGAAATGTCCGGGAACTTGCAGGTGCCTTGGTGGAAGAGTGGGGTAACATCTCACAGCAAGAACTGGCAAACCTGGTGCAATCCATGAGGAGGAGATGCACTGCAGTACTTAATGCAGCTGGTGGCCACACCAGATACTGACTGTCATTTTGATTTTGACCCCCCCCCCCCTTTGTTCAGGGACACATGATTCTATTTCTGTTAGTCACATGTCTGTTGAACTTGTTAAGTTTATGTCTCAGTTGTTGAATCTTATGTTCATACAAATATTAACACATGTTAAGTTTGCTGAAAATAAACACAGTTGACAGTGAGAGGACGTTTCTTTTTTTGCTGAGTTTATATAGGCCTATATTTTTCCTCCTAATATTCTACAATCTGTGTGCCACATTGGCCTGGGCTATTGTTTGAATTCAAGACCAGCTCGTTTTTATTGATCTCAGTTTATCAGTGTCAGAGTAGCCACTCATTTCGGGAATTTGTGCGGTAATAAAAAATATTCAGTTAATGTCTTCTGCCATGTAAATGACATAGAATCTGTGAAAATCCGAAAAACGCCTCTGCTTAATTGTAGTCTATGCTCCATTGCCAATGGGGCTATACAAACCTCCGTCCCATCTCATGGCACAGACTATACAGGGTGGGGCAGGGCCATTTACAGACCTTTGGGGGTACTGGTGCTCAAATATGAAAAGAGGAAAAAAGTAAATGTACTTTCACATCTCAAAATTCATAGCATTCCAACCTTCTATGTAAGCAAAAATAGGCCTATTTATTTAATGGAAGAAGAGACTAAGCTCACTCATCATACATTGTAAGAAAGCTAGTGCCAGTGACTCCTAGGCCAGAGACGACAAGATATGGAAAACTAGTGATCAGATCGAATGTTGATGTAAATATGATAGATAGCTAGCTAGTTAGCTATTATTTCGAAACAAACTTGTTTTTACATGATTTGACTTTGTTCTGCTGCTGCCTATTACTAACAAGCAGTCCAATTGGCCCATTCTGTCCTTAACAGTGGGAGACACACATGACAGATCTAACTTAAAAGTAGCCTCCTACCAGTGTAGGTGTCTCCCCACCCTGCGCCCGCAGCCATTGGCCACTGCATGTAAGTCAGATGAGTGCGATCTTGGGCAGGAGGGCAGGAGCTTATAAAATTAGCTAGTTGTATGTGCAATTCTTTATGTTTAAAATTAAAATATAATATGAAAATAGACTCAAATAAAATGACAAAATAATTCACAGACTTGAGAGGGAACTATTTCATAACAGGGCAAAAGGTCAGTTGCTTGGGCACGGGTTGAGCCCTATCTGTGCACGTGCCTGGGGTGGGGAAGGGGGAGCAAGATTTCTCAAAGGAATGGTTATCACACCTAGATGTTAGGAACACCTGCCAAATGCAATCCGAGTTACCTTAATAGTACATACCTGAAGAGGTGTGTGTGTGTGTGTTGTCTTCCAGCCTGATCTTCAGATAAGTGTAACATAATCAGAGGCATGGGGGTGAGAGGGTTCGTCGCACGCACTGAGAACATACAC
Organism: Oncorhynchus kisutch; assembly: GCF_002021735.2. Classification (NCBI taxonomy): domain Eukaryota; kingdom Metazoa; phylum Chordata; class Actinopteri; order Salmoniformes; family Salmonidae; genus Oncorhynchus; species Oncorhynchus kisutch. The sequence continues at coordinate 18,799,351 of NC_034186.2, read as the reverse complement.
TTACTACAGTACATCTCTCGTCTCCTTACCCATTCCTGGAGTGTGGTGGTGTGTCTGTGTGTTGTATGAGAAACACAGCAGGGGGGCCTCTGCTGCTCGCGAGAGAAAGGGAGGGAGAGTAGTGAGGGAGGGAGGGAGGGAGGGAGGGAGGGAGGGAGGGACGGAGGGAGGGAGGGAGGGAGGGAGGGAGGGAGGGAGGGAGGGAGGGAGGGAGGGAGGGAGGGAGGGAGGGAGAGAGAGAGAGAGAGAGAGAGAGAGGGAGGGAGGGAGGGAGGGAGGGAGGGAGGGAGGGAGGGAGGGAGGGAGGGAGGGAGGGAGGGAGGGAGGGAGGGAGGAGGAGGGAGGGAGGGAGGGAGGAGGAAGGGAGGGAAGGAAGGAAGGAAGGAAGGAAGGAAGGAAGGAAGGAAGGAAGGAAGGAAGGAAGGAAGGAAGGAAGGAAGGAAGGAAGGAAGGAAGGAAGGGAGGAAGGAAGGAAGGAAGGGAGGGAGAGTAGTGAGGGAGGGAGGGAGGGAGGGAGGGAGGGAGGGAGGGAGGGAGGGAGGGAGGGAGGGAGGGAGGGAGGGAGGGAGGGAGGGAGGGAGGGAGGGAGGGAGGGAGGGAGGGAGGGAGGGAGGGAGGGAGGGAGAGTAGTGAGGGAGGGAGGGTAGTGAGGGAGAAAGGGAGGGAGGGAGGGAGGGTAGTGAGGGAGGGAGGGAAGTGAGGGAGGGAGGGGGGAAGGGAAAAGAGAGAGAAAGGGAGGGAGAGTAGTGAGGGAGGGAGGAAGGGAGGGAGAGAGAAAGGGAGAGATGGAAAGTAGGGGCAAGCTGTGATAGCAAACTTCATTCACTGAAGAAATATTCCTCACACTGGACCACATGCTCCTCTCGCATCTGTAGTGTGTTTAAGAGATACACATCCTCCACTTACGATAAGTCACACACAGATCCTGAATAGGCTGTGTAAACAGAAACAGGAAACAGTTGAAGCTTGTCTGCTTGGTCTGTGAGGTCACCATACCCTACCCCGCTCTGGTCACCACAGGCTGATTAAGCCCTGAGACACATGAACTCTCAGCTTCATCACCACTATACATTTCCCTCTTCTCCTCCTCCCCCTACTCACTCCCTCCTCCCCTCCTCCTCTCCTCCTCCCCTACTCCCTCTCCTCCCCACAACACCTAGCTCCCATGGTGACACTCCAGCACCCTTCCTACCACCCTTGGAACCCTCTTACCTGCTGGGTTCTAAACTGGGAAGCCCAGAGCTGAGACTCCCACTTCTGTATGAAGCCTACAGCAGCAACAGCAGCAGCGGAGCCGGATGGAAGGATGTGTTGTTTTCTGGTAGAGGAGCTGAGGGGGGGTGTGGGGACGGCGGGAACGTTGTTTTGTGATGGGGGAGGGACTGCATACAGACTGCAGGACAGGTCCCTCTCTGAAGATGGGGGTGTCTGTGGAGAATCCCATCAGGTTAGAGAAAGTATGGACCGATGGACATGGAGAAGAGAGAGAGAAGGGAAGAGAGAGGGACACTAACCTAACATTGACCGAGGGCATAAAGAGAGAAAAGGAAAGAGAGAGAGAATTTATGATATGTTATGAGAAAGATTACAAGCTCTTTACCACACAAACACACACACGCACGTACACACACACGCACGCACACACACACACCTAGCAGATATTGTGTTGTACTCTATCTGTAAGCCTGTGGAGGAAAGTCTGGTGTACAATATGTCTCAGTGTAGTTCAGATCATCTACTGTATATACCATATATCCAGTCATCTGAGGTAATTCTCTCTCTCTCTCTCTCTCTCATTGTTTTGGAGTGCTCTATAAAATGACGTGAGTGAGTACTGAAATTATGTGGACAGGGCTTGTTCTCAGTCTGATGCCAATCTTTCATCTCTCTCGGGGCGAACTGGAGGTTACGAAAACAAGGTCGTCCAGGGTTACAGTGAGATCACGGATCAGGTCACCTGTGATTGGCTGCTGGAGCCATGTTGTCACGGTAATTAGCCCAGATGAGAGATTAGCATCACTGTGAGCTTTGAACGTGACAGTGACTCATAATTAGAGTTGAAAAAAAACACGGA